>NW_026867542.1:399350-544157 GCF_020745735.1 Hemiscyllium ocellatum
CACTGTTATTTTTTGCATGCTTGATGAATTATGTCCATACGTTTAATTTTACTGGATGGGACTTGGAATTCTATCTTCAATACTTCAATACATATGGGAGAAGGGAATAAACAAAAATTAGTGTCTGCAAATGACAGGATGCTGCACAGTTACCATGCAAAAGTTAACTAAACTAAAGAAAATGAAGGCAGAGGTTACAATCTGGGTTACTGTGTATTGTCCTTGTCAGTGTTTACAAGATACTCAACAACTATCAGATTATGCGTGAATTCTGCCAGATTTCGCAACATTAACTCGAAGATGGCTGATGTCACTCGGTTCAAAACTATCTTTTTCCAGCAAGTGACCCTGGATTAAGGCAGACCAGTTCATTGGATTCGCAAAAATGCCGATTCAGTCCTATTTCCGTGTGAAAGCACTTATGAAGCTTTTCACTGCCATCTCTGATTCAAACGAAAACTCACCATGTCTGTTTCCGATGTACAATCTTGATGGGCATGACAAATTCCAATAAACGGAATGATTTTCAATTTGAAAATCTAATTCCAGTGTCATGTTTTCATTATTTAAATGAAATCATTAGACAAGCCTGCCCAGTGTATTGAATCCTAAACGCCCATGATACAGACGAGGTTTCTGATCATTGTGAGGACGACGAGCAGACATTGAAGCTTTGAAATTTTGGCGTGTAGATCAGATATTGAATCTTTCATTTGCAAATGAATGGTTGGCCCAGTGCATTCTGATGTTTAACTGCACTTATGGGTCTGATCAGCTGTGATTGCCTTCAGTTCTGTCGGATTGAGAGTACGAGGATGACAGCGAACTGTTCCCTGTGTGCACTGTTTTCGCTTCGATTTGTGATTGCAATTTGTCAAATTTATTGATAGCAAATTAAGAAGTTTGTTGAATTGCCGATATTCTCTCAAATTTCAATTCACCCCGATCTGGATGACACCATATTTGATTATCTGCGTGCGTTTGGAAGCATGCACAGGCATGAATATATCTGGGGCGATTAAATGTCTTCCTTTGTGCCCTCCGGAAACCATGCGCAGTCTGCCGGAGATTTCATCGAAAATCGTTCGGGAATCAGTCAGAGGGGCAGAGAAGGTGGATAATAGTCCACAGCATAATACAAAGTGACGGTTCCAACGACACACACACACACGTACAAACACACACACATACACAAACATGCACACGCACACACACACAGACACACACGTGCGCACGCACACACAAACATACACACACCAGATTTATGAAGAATTGTGATTGGACTGACATCCCTGAGAGTCGAATGTGCCGATGAGGAGAAATGTTTCTGCTCCTTCTGCACCAAGGAAATAACTTAATTTTGGTGATCATTCGTGACACCGAGTATTTACCTGGAACTATATGCAGTAACCTCTGCGTGAACCCATTTTTTTCAGAATGTGAGATGACTTTTATTGCACATTACCTTGTTTTAAAATCTCCATCAGTGATTCGGATGAAAATGTACACGGCATATGTAGTAGTTCGCTCAAACCAATAAGAAATGGATGCATTGTGGACCGTGAGGACGTTTATCAGAATTTGCAGCACGACCTTGATCAGCACGGAGGTGGGCCGAGAAATGGCAAACAGAGGCAAATATAGATAAGGGTAAGGTTTTGCATTTTGAATTAAACGACGTTCAGAGTTTCATGGTGAATGGTCGGACTTTAAGGAGTGTAGTGCAACAGAGTGAACTTGGAGTTGAGTCACAAGTTGATCTAAAGTGAAGTTAGAGGTGGACAGGGCAGGGAAGAAGAATTTCAGCACTCAAGGCGTCATCAGTCAAGGTATTGAGTATTGAAGTTGAAAAGCTATGCTGCAGTTGTACAGGATGTTGGCGAGGCGGCAGTTGAAGATTTGTGTTCAGTTTTGGCAGCTTTGCCATCGGAAGGATGGTATGAAGCTGGAAAAATGCAGGATAAACTTTTACAAATGTTTACCAAACTCAATCGCCTGAGTTTTCGGAGATTTTGGTCCAGCTAGGGCTTTTTCATGAGAGTGTAGTACACTGAGGAGTTATCTTGAAGACCACGAGAAGCATGGATAGCGGGAATGCACTCAGTATTTTTCCCAGGCTTTGCGAATCGAGGAATGCAGGGAACCAGTTTAAAGTTCGAGCGGAAAAGATAAAAAGGGAAACTGAGGAGATCTGCTTTTTAGACAGAGGATTGTACGCATATGAAGTGGTTGAGGTGGGTACGTTAACAACATGTATACGTCATTTGGACAAATACCTGGATGGGAAATTGGAGTGAATGGACTAGTTGCAAGGACTTGGGCTCAGCGCAGTTGGATGCTCTCATTTGCAAGGACCAGTTTGCAAGCCCTGTCTCTGTTCTGTAAACTCTGCCGCTAAGACTGTTTTGCAGAGATCCCATTGAACAGAGGTGCACAATACAATACAATCATTTGTACACGCATGAATGAACAAGATAGACACACACACATATAGAAGCACATAACAACACAGATAAAAACGCATGCATGGAATCATAGCCGTGGACAAGTAGATAAGGAAAGAGGCTGATACACACACATAAACACAGCCCGCTCCTCACACACACACGTGCACACGCACACACCCATGTTAAACAACACGTTCCCAGAAACATCCAAATATAACAACTTACACAGCACATGCACATACGTAAACAGAGGCATACATATTAACATATAGACCAACACATATGGAGAATCATCAACAAACACGTGCACACACACACACACACACACACACACATGCATGAACGGACACCGACAGCGAGTGTGCAAGTAGATGGCAGATTCTGCATATAGTGGATACATGTGAGGTTACCACTTTAGTAGCAAACTTAGGCAGGTAGATCATATATTAATGGCAGTAAATTTGGAAAACATAACATTCAACAAGAATGTGTTGTTGCTGTTTTCAATATGAGATTTTTAATTTTTGTGTGGGATCCGTGTATTCAGTGTATGGTCTGGGAGTTCCGTGTCAGGGCCACGTATTAAATGTAAGGCCCCCCTATTCAGTGTGGGCAACTGAGAGACAGTCCTTCCAAAATGGCACATATCGCCGTTTATTACCCCCAATCGTACCGAAATATTCAGCCAAAATAGATAGTATGCCCATTCCCCACCTGTATCGTCAGATCTATACCATGAAACAGCTATGAATTTAGACGCAGGTGATCAAGCAATGCAGTTTTGTTTATGTCCTGAAACCTGGGGGAGTGGCATTGGCGGGGGGATTGACATATGTCAGTGGTAACGGCACCTGAACCTTTTCTGGAATGCCTGAATTGGGATTAGTCTCTCTTGGAGGTTTAGACTGTCATATTTGTTCCAATTTCCGCAACATCCCAAAAATACACCACATATCAAAAGGCAAATTTAAACTCACGTTCATATGTACAGAAGAGATTTCAGTGAGAAATCTGATGATAAGCACCTGTTGAAGTAATGAACATCTTTCTGTTGTAGCTGTTTCTCTGTTACCAGGGTATTTCTAACAACCTACTCAACAATAAACAAACTAGAAAATATCATGAACAGGGAGAACTTGCCAATTCCCTCCTACTGTTGAAAGTAGCCCTCTACAGACATAACAGAAACTCTGTATTCACGATCCCTGTTCAATATAAACACGGACAACGAAACCTTGTTAAAGGGCCAGGATGGACACACACATCAGCATCACTGCTGAAAACTACAAAGGAAAAACGGAGCGCTGACACTGCCCATCAGCCCAACAGCCCCACCCTCAGCCTGTTTGACAGACCCTTTCATAAACCCAATTATCTTTCAGTTTATCTTTTCTTGCCTTCACCACTTAACCCCCTCATAGCCTTCCGAGTTGGCCCCATTCTTGGTCATAGATGAAGAGCTTTTGCCCGAAACGTAGATTTCACTGCTCGTTGTATGCTGCCTGAACTGCTGTGCTCTTCCAGCACCACTGATCCAGAACATAGAGTCATAGAGTCATACAGTATGGAAACAGATCCTTCGGTCCAATCCGTCCATACCAACCTGATATCCCAACCCAATCCAGTCCAACCTGCCAGCACCTGGCCCATATTCCTTCAAACCCTTCCTATTCATATAAACATCCAAATGCCTGTTAACTGTTGCAATTGTACCAGCCTTCAGTACTTGTTGCCACTTGGACTTCAATTGAGTTATGATCACTGATTTGCTCCCTGCCAACATTTAATGTCCCGAAGCTTACCACTGAGAGAAAATCTTATCATTCTCACTTGAAATTCAATGGTATGTCGATTACTGTACACACCGACAATGACCCATCCCCCACCCTGCCACCCACAGACTTCATCTACTAACATCCTGGGTCTGAAAATTGAGCCAGAAGTAACCTGGACCAGCCATATCAATACAGTGGCTAAAGAACGATCCAGGGGTGAGAAATCCTGCAGCGACTAATTCAGCTCCATACTCTCCCCTCCATTCACCTCCAACTTCGCTACTCACAAAATCTGTCCACCATTGACAAGGCACAACCCACTTGCCTGACTTTATGTAGCTGCAATTACTCTCAAGAGTCTCGATCCAGTACAAAAATGCTCACTTGATTGGCAGAGCATCCACACACATAATAATCGCTCGACCACCAAATCTCAGTGGCAGTGTGTACCTTTTGCAAGATGCACATCATGAATTCATCAGAAGTCCTGATTGAGCACCTTTGTACCGCATGAACATTTTCATTTAGTTGGACAAGGAATGCAGACATTTGGGAACACCCCCCACTCCAAGCCACTCAACATCGTGATATGGAAATATCTCGCCATTCCTTCACTGTTACAAATCAAAAGTCAGAAGTCCCTCCGATATGGAATTATGGGTCTACACAGAGCACACAGACTTCTTTTATTCAAGAGCACAGCCCACCACCACCTTCTCAATGGGAAATTTCGAGAGCAAAAAATGGTGGCCGAACCAATGGCTTTCATGTCAAGTGAATGAATAGGAATGAAAGTTAACATAGAACATAGAACATAGAAAAGTACAGCGCAGTACAGGCCCTTCGGCCCTCGATGTTGCGCCGACCAAATCCTACCTAACCTACACTAGCCCAATAACTTCCATATGCCTATCCAATGCCTGCTTAAATGACCATAAAGAGGGAGAGTTCACCACTGCTACTGGCAGGGCATTCCATGAACTCACAACCCGCCGCGTAAACAATCTACCCCTAACATCTGTCCTATACCTACCACCCCTTAATTTAAAGCTGTGTCCCCTAGTAACAGCTGACTCCATTAGCGGTAAAAGGTTCTCAGTGTCTACCCTATCTAAACCCCTAATCATCTTATACACCTCTATCAAATCTCCCCTAAACCTTCTTTTCTCCAATGAGAACAGGCCCAAGTGCCTCAGCCTTTCCTCATACGATCTTCCTACCATGCCAGGCAACATCCTGGTAAACCTCCTCTGCACTCGTTCCAATGCCTCCACATCCTTCCTATAGTATGGCGACCAAAACTGCACACAATACTCCAGATGAGGCCGCACCAGAGTCTTATACAACTGCAACATGACCTCAGGACTCCGGAACTCAATTCCTCTACCAATAAAGCCCAGTACACCATATGCCTTCCTCACAGCACTATTTACCTGGGTGGCAACTTTCAGAGATCTGTGTACATGGACACCAAGATCCCTCTGCTCATCCACACTACCAAGTAGCCTACCATTAGCCCAGTAATCCATCTTCTTGTTACTCCTACCAAAGTGAATGACTTCACACTTAGCTACATTGAATTCCATCTGCCACCTTTCTGCCCAGCTCTGCAACCTATCTATATCCCGCTGTAACCTGCCACATCCTTCTTCACTGTCCACAACTCCACCGACCTTTGTGTCATCCGCAAACTTGCTCACCCAGCTTTCAAGCCCCTCCTCTAGATCATTTATAAAGATGACAAACAGCAACGGTCCCAAAACAGATCCCTGTGGTTCACCGCTAGTAACTGCACTCCAAGATTAACCGAGTCCATCAACTCCTACCCTGTGTCTCCTTCCAGCCAGCCAATTCCTAATCCAAACCTCCAACGCACCCTCAATGCCATACCTCCGTAGTTTTTGCATTAGCCTGCCATGGGGTACCTTATCGAATGCCTTGCTAAAATCCATATACACCACATCTACTGCTTTACCCTCATCCACCTCCTTAGTCACCTTCTCAAGGAACTCAATAAGGTTTGTGAGGCACGACCTGCCCTTCACAAAACCATGCTGACTATCCTTGATCACATTATTGCTATCCAGATGTTCATAAATCTTATCCCTTACAATTCTCTCTAACACTTTGCCCACAACAGAAGTGAGACTCACTGGCCTATAGTTACTCGGGCTGTCCCTACTCCCCTTCTTGAACAAGGGGGCCACATTCGCTATCCTCCGGTCTTCTGGTACTATTCCCGTTGACAATGACGACATAAAAATCAAGGCCAATGGCTCTGCTATCTCCTCCCTAGCTTCCCAGAGGATCCTAGGGTAAATGCCATCAGGCCCAGGAGACTTATCTATTTTCATCCTTTCCAGTATTGCCAAAACCTCCTCCCTACATACTTCAAGGCCATCCATTCTAATCACTTGTGACTCAATATTCACACCAGCAACAGAGTCCCGTTCCTGAGTGAATACTGACGAAAAGTATTGATTTAGTGTCTCACCAATCTCCTCCGCCTCCACGCACAACTTCCCACTACTATCCTTGACTGGACCGATACCTACCCTAGTCATCCTTTTATTTCTGACATACCTATAGAAAGCCTTAGGGTTTTCCCTAATCCTACCAACTAAGGACTTTTCATGTCCCCTTCTCGCTGCTCTCAGCTCTCTCTTCAGATCCTTCCTGGCTACCTTATAACTCTCAATCGCTCCAACTGAACCTTCACGCCTCATCCTTACATAGGCCGCCCTCTTCCCTTTCACAAGGGATTCCAATTCCCTATTAAACCACGGCTCCCTCACAAGACCCTTTACTCCCTGCCTGACTGGTACATACTTATCAAGGACACTCAATAGGTGTTCCTTGAACAATCTCCACATATCATTAGTGTTCTTCTCCTGAAGCCTGTTTTTCCAATCCACGCATCCTAAGTCATAGCCTCACCGCATCATAATTTCCCTGTCCCCAGCTATAGCTCTTGCCCTGCACTGCACACTTATCCCTCTCCATCACTAAAGTAATAGTCACCGAGTTGTGGTCACTGTCCCCGAAGTGCTCACCTACCTCCAAGTCTAACACCTGGCCTGGTTCATTACCTAGAACCAAATCCAGTAGAGCCTCACCTCTTGTTGGCCTGTCTACATATTGTGTCAGGAAACCCTCCTGCACACATTGGACAAACACCAACCCATCTAACGAACTCGAGCTATAGATTTCCCAGTCAATATCTGGGAAGTTAAAGTTCCCCATAACAACCACCCTGCTACTTTCACTCTTCTGCTGAATCATCCTCGCAATACTATCCTCTACTTCTCTCGGACTATTGGGAGGCCTGTAGAAAACACCTAACAGGGTGACCTCACCTTTCCTATTTCTAACCTCCAAGTGAAATATTTCGAGAGTTCTTTCAATATCACTGGGTCAATATCCTCAAAGTGCCTCCTTGATGGCTTATTGTTAGTCTGCGTGCAGCACATTGACCACTGCAGTTCAAGAGATCAGCCCCATTCTCTCCTCAAGGGGCACAAATAGGGATGGACCGGCCAATGTGCACCACCTCTTGTGAATTAAAAGTAATGAAAGTGAGTGAAGACAATGATGATGTGCCTTCACGGGGTATTCATCTCTGAGATGTCCTTCATTTCTCGCCCACTATCTATGATCATGACCCCATCTGATTGCATCACTATCGCCGAAGAATTTTCCATCACTCTGTCTTTATCCAATTTCCGACCTCACTGTGAAAATGCTATTTCACACAAACGCTGAGACATGAATGGAAGAAACCAGGATCATTACGACGATAGAGTAAGGTACAGTCCTCGAGCTGATATTTGCTGAACTACATCCGAGGATATCGGTAACAAAATAGATCATACTGAAGTTCTCTCGATCGATCTGTGCTGGCGATTTTCTTCTCACGCTTTATTAATTGCTCCCTCCTCCCTTATTAATGTCTCTGTCACTGTTTCTATCTTGAACGCCTTTATTTTCATTCCCTCACCTACGTCACACAATATATGTTTCACACTCTCTGTACAGTCTTCATTCAAACATTCTTTCACTCTCATTGCCCAATCTCTCTTTCTTGAATTCTTTTTCAATATATCTCTCTTTCATTACTCTTTTTACTCCCGTTTTTCCCTCTTTAACCCCTTCATCTTCTTTCACTGCCCCTCATTAATCATTCTCTCACTCACAATTCTCTCTTCATTCTCTGCTCTACAATACACTCTAACACATTTATCTCCTTTCTCTCTGCCACTCGTTATTGTCTACACGTGTATTTCGCTTTCTAACCCGTTTATTCTCCTTCTGCTCAACTCATTATTCTCTTTAACACATTACTCTGCTGTCTCTGAGTCCCTCATTACGGTTTGCACCTCAATTTCTCTGTAATACCTGTATTTACTACATTTTGTCTCCTCCACCTCTTTTGTTAATCTTGCAATCTCCATTATTCTTCTCTCTTCCTTCCTCATCACTCCCTCGACCCTGATACCATGCTCTCTCTCTCTCTCTCTCTCTCTCTCTCTCTCTCTCTGTCTCTCTCTCTCTCGCTCTCTCTCTGTCATTTAAGGTTCCTTCTGGAAGTCTTAATTTTTATCTTGGCTGCAGTTCCTGCCACAGTGTCAATCTCCAAACTCAGGAGGATCTAACTCAGCAGCAGGCCTATCCGGAAATGGTAAATGCTGTCCTCACTCTGTGAAGGGTCGTTCACATCAATTCCTGATGGATGCCCCCACCTGTGGCAATTTACTTATTACTAAACCTCCCACTGACGGTGTTGATGTTCTCAAAGAACACGTGTTGGGCGGAGCAATGGCAGAGCTTATATTATGGCCCAAAAGTTTTGCAGAGTCACAGTGAGATCAATGAAACAAAGGAGCCCTGTTCATCGGACGAGGAAGCTCTTTGTAGTTAAAAATCTCACAAGCTCTGAGTTGTCGACTTGTTAAAGTGACAGTCCACAGAGAGCAGTCTATGTTGCATCACCGTCGAAAGTATACCACAGTGGGGTGAGATCAAGTACACTGATTAGAAATGTTCAGCTCCCCCCAGCCACCAACCTCCACACATGCCCCCACCACCCAAATAGCCACCCCCACCCCACCCTCCGCTAAGCCAGCCGTTCCGAGTTGGTGTCCCACCTGTGGCTTTTGAATTCCATTAACAGTGTCAGAAATTATCTCATGAGTGAGTGTAATACATGCATCTGTCTGCATCAGTGGTGCTAAGATGAAGATGGTCAGGAGCGTTGCCAGACGTAACGATCACCAACAAACTGTCCTGAGCTTCCCCATCGATGTTACGGTGAAGAAAGCACAAGAATGCCTCTACGTTCTCAGAAGGCGATGGAAAATCCTAATGTACAACAAGAAGCTTAATTTTTATCTCGGTGCTTCATACAAAGTTCCTGCCTGTGTGTATCTCAACTTGTTATGGCAACTACTGTGCTCAATACCGCAAGAAATTCCATAGAGTCATGAACATGCCCAGTGCATCAACAGATTTATCTTCTATCCATTGACTCCGTCTATGCTTCCCGCTTCCTCGGGAAACAGCTGACAGAATCAACGATACCACATCTCACCAGGGTTATACTATCATTCATCCTCTTCTGACGGGAAGAAGATCTAAATGTTTCAATTCAAGTATCAAAAGATTCAAGAACAACTTTCCACGCTCTGGTAACAGCCTTTGAAACAAACCTGCGAAATTCTATTTTTTTCTCTCTCTGCTGCGTGTCTGAAGCTGTAACAATGTATTCTGCACGCTTTTTGAAATCATAATGTAATTTTGTGGTGTGACTTGCTGAGATGGCACACAAAACAACTTTTTCTTTTTCATTTTATATCAATGAAAATACAGCTAAATCTACTGTTCATGCGTACTCAGTGTGTTTCGTTATATTCTGAATTTCTAAATGAGGTACTGATTCCTCCTTTGGAAAGATTCTAACATGTTGCCACTGGTAGACGTTAAGCTAACTTTAGTTGTGTTTTAATTGCCTCCAAATCTTTTCAGATAAGGATGCATGCAATTTGCCTTTTTTTTTAAGGGAACGGTGATAAAAAGCACATGAGACCATACGACATAGGAGCAGAAATTCAGGTAATTGAGTCTGCTCCGGCATTCAATCCGGGCTCGTACGTTTCTCAAAAAAATCCCTCGCCATATCCTAGTAACCTTAGATTCCCTTCATATATATACACACACACAATATCTGTCACCTTATGACTCCAAACGACGTTTTGGTAACTACCAACCTGCACTATCTCCACAAGTGCTGCCTGACTCAAGGCACTGTGGGTACTCCTGACCTGCTGTGGATTTATTTCAGAATCCACACCCAGTTTACAATGGACTGCTCGGTCTTTGCTTGTGACTCCAGACACAACCACTGAGTATACCACAGATCTGCTCTGCATCTCCGTGTGAGTACACGTCTACAATCCTCTGCAAAGCATTGAATTATGGTATCTCAATATGTGACAAAAAAGCTATGCTTCCAAAAGGTTTGTTCTGCCTCAGCACGTGAGATGAGATGCACAGCGCGTTGGTTCCCATTGATGTGCTCTGTCTCCATGTCTGCCTCAAGATACACTGCATTATGATTACCAATGACTTGGTGTGTCTCTAATTTTGAATCCAGCTTCACAGCACCTTGGTTATTACTCACCTCCAGAAGCACAACTGTGTGTATATTATTAACTTGCTGTCTCTACATGTGACTCCAGACCCACGGGACTGTAGTTCCCACTGACCTGCTCCCTCTCTACATCCGAGTCCCAACACACAGCACTGTGGTTACCGGTTACCTGCTCTTCATCTGCATTCGAATCAGGCCAACAGCAATGTGTTTACTCCAACCTGCGCTTCTCTACAAGTGACTACAGACTCACAGTACTGTTATGAATGACCTGCTCTGCAACGACGGGCACACAGCATTGGGTGTTCTAATGATCTCTTCGGTGTCAGTATGTGCCGCATGGCCGACGTAATTTTGCTTTGAAATAACCTACTGTCTTTCTGCATGTGACTTGAGACAAAAAGCACGGTGATTACCAATGACTTGTTCTGTCTACATCTAACTCCCGACTCAAAGCACTGTGGTTGCCATTAACCTATCTTGTCTCTACATTTGAGAGCAGGCCCAAAACACAGTTGTTCCCACTGACGTGATATCTGCCTACACGTGACAGCAGTCCACAGCACTGCAGTTGTCACTGGTGCACGCTGTTTTTGCACTTGATTCCAGACTTACAGCACTGCCCGTAACACAATGGATTTGTATGAAAGTTGTCAAGGTTTGAGGGATTGAGCTTCAGGGAGAGTCTCAGCAAGCTGTTGTTTCTATTCCCTGGAGACGATCGGTGACCTTGTAAAAGTTTACATGAGGGGAATGGATAAGTTGCAAAGTTCATACCTTTCCCCGACAGTAGGGGAATGCAAAACTAGAGAGCATTTGTTTAAGAGTGAGAGGGAAAATTGTTAAAAGGGTCATGACGTGCGACTTTTTCACACAGTAGATGGTGCCAGCGGACGTGATAAACACTATGATGGTTACAACATTTTAAAAGTGTCTGGATGGGCATATGAGCAGGAAAGTATGAGAGAGATAAGGGCCAAATGGTAATTATTGGGGTAGTTGGACCAATGATTCAGTTTCTCTGCTGCACATGCCTGTGCTTCTATGCCTCTGGACCGGCAGCATTGTGAGTACCAGTGATATACTATGGCTCAACGTCTTCATGTCAAACTAAATAATTTAATTACATCCGAATTCGTAGAGTTCCCAATAAGAACCTTTGTGGGCAAACATTAGTCACGAACCTTCGGAAAATAACTACCCTTCTGTAGTCATCCTCTTCGTTATTTGGATAACCCAAATGTGTTTCCATGTGGCAACGTCACCATGGATCCCACGCATCCTAAGATTCTGGATAAGCCCACCAGGTAGCATCTTTTCAAAACACTGACTAAAATCCACTTAAGCAAAATACTCTGCTCTACCCTGTTCGACAACTGCATATGACTCTTTACCAACAGGACTGTAGTAGTGCCTGATCTGCTTTTACTCAACGTGTGATTATCAGTGACCTATCTGGCTCTGCATCTAACTTCAGACACAAAACATTTTGTTAAGCACTGGCCTTGTCTCTCTCTACAAGTGACACCAGAAGTTCCGTTAGGTATTTGCCACTGACATGCTGTGTCCGTTCATATGACTCCTGGTCAAATGCACTGTGGTTATAATTTACTTGTGCTTTCTCTGCATTATACTCCCGCCCCACAGTACCTTGGTTTCTCTTCTCTGCTCTGCCTCCAAAGATGACTAGGTACACAGCAATCTGGTTATTATTAACCTGCTGTGAGTATACATGTCACTGCAATCCCACGGCACGATTGTTATGACTGACGTGCTCTGGCTCTGCATGCGACATCAGACCCATAGCATGTGGTTGCTATTGATCTGCTATGCCTATACTTGTGAGGACAGCACCTTTTTTTTAACCAACATTCTGGTCTGGGTAGATTTATGAATCCAGAACCATTGTTTCATTAAACTTCGTGACTTAATGCTAACAGCAATGCGATAAATAGAGATCTGCTCATCCTTTCAATCGAATCCATAGGCACAGCGCTGTGGGTACTATTGACCTGCCCTGTCCCTATATTTAACTCCAGACTCACAACGTAATTCTGACCTTGACCTCGTCTGCTGCTACACCTGAAGACAGACCCACTTCAACAGCGTTATCACTGACCTGCGAGTGGAAGGTTGGCCTTTGTTTCAAATGGAATATCGCAAATGCATTCACCAAGCCCTCAGGCAGCATTCTATTTTGGATCAACTACTGCACCTATGAAACTGATGTACTCTGTTCTTAGACAAGGCACTGTGGGAAAAAGATTTTTTTTATAATCTATTCCTCTCCTAATATCCCATTCCTCCTCAGCATTCTGGGCTCCAAAGAGAACAAATCCAGCCTTCCGATTCACTCGTCATAACTGAGAGTTCCATCCCAGGTAACATCATGCTGAATCTCGTCTCTTTTATCTGCGGTGGAAGCAGGACTTTCCAATATTGTGGTGAGCCGAGCTACACTCGGTATTCCTAATATGGTTGATGCAATGATAAACAATTTTGTAAGCAGACTTCCTTGCTCCCAACTTGTTATGTCTAAAAAGTGAAAACAACCCGCATGCACTCCAGATAACCCTGTCTACAGGCGTTCACATCTTCGGAGATCTACTAACTTGCACATCAAATTTCCATCGTTCCTCAATACTTGCTAGGGCCAAACATATATTTTGAATATCCTTAACCAATTAGACTTCAAAATGCATCAGCTCAAAATTGTTGCGATTAACTTTTATCTGCCGTAGATCTGCGAATTGAACAAATGAGCATGATCAAACTCAAAACTGAGAATATCTTCGTCACGATCAACAACACTATCGAATTCGAGTCCTTCGCAAACTTACTAATTATCGCTTTTACTTTCTCATCCAAGTTGTGAACGCATAGTCCATATTCAAGAAATAAACGTTCATTACTTTCGAGGAAGGAGGTGCCGATTTAAAAGATTGTGAGTGTTTGGAATTCCTTTTGTCAATAGATAATGGATGCAAATAGTTTAAATTTTGTTTTCATGCTGATCATTGAAGATTATTGAGAGGTGAAAATTACTCAACGAATACGTAAGAAAGCATAATTGAAGAATAAAACAAAAACAGCCATGACCTTTTTGCATAGACAATGAAAGAACTGTGAATGCTGCAAACAAAAAAGAAAAAACAGCAATCGCTAGAAATGTTCAGCAGGTCTGGCAGCATTTGTGGATACAAATCAGATTTAATCTTTCGGGGCGAGCGTCCTTTCCTCAGAACTGTGGTACCTTTCCCAATTCTGAGGAAGGATCATTTGAATCGAAAAGGTGACACTGATTTCCCCTCACAAATGCTGCCAAATCTGCTGAACTTTGCCAGCTCTTTCTGTTGGTCATGATTTCATTGATTTGAATTCTAGTAAACTGGAATTGGTGAGGGATGTGCTCCTGTTCTTATTTGGTGTGTTCGGGTGACCGCACATAGTACCGCTGACAGCCTCCAAGACCGATAAGTCGCGATTGTACATTGGAAGATTTTATTTGTTTTCTGCGCACTCAGTGGTTCATTCAACTCATGACGCAAGCCAAGCTTGGTAGATATTTCCCCTTGTATTTGATCAGTATGGTTCAGAAGTAATGCAACTGGTGTTCTCCTGCTTGCTGGCCAACAGGACGTGTGAATTTTGTCTCCATCCCAGTGCAACTCCCATTTATTTTCCAGTCTTTGAGTTCGGAGAGTATTGCATTGGGGATACACAAACATCCCTCTGTGTGCAAGAGCACGCTCCCCTTCCCCCAAGTGAAGAGTGAACAATCAGCCAATGACATTGCCTGCGAGTTTCTATTTGTGTCTGTTGGAGCAGAGAATCAGAGAACCTCGGAGATTATCTTCAAGTCCTTTCAATACCTTGCGTCTTTCAATTTCTATTTGTGTCTTCTAATTGGAGTCAGGGGAGCCGCTGTTTTCTTCTCGTTCTGCCCGTACTCCACAAAAACATCTTCACATGAAACAGGCTTGCCCAATACTGCCTTCGCTCTAAAAAAAACAATCCGTTTATGTCCAGCCTCTCTCCGAAGCTAAAGTGCTCCATTGAACAGGGAAAAGTACAACACAGGAACAGTCCCTTCCGCCAGCATGTCTGTGACGATCAGTGTACTCCTCTAATATAATGCCATCTGCTTTCCCATGAGCAAGATCGCTATGTACTCTACGTGTTCATCCGTCTATCTAATTGTCTATTAACCTTTGCTATTGTATCCAATTTTGCAACTTCCCTGGTAATTCCAGACATCTACCACACTCTCTGTATAAACAAACGGTTTCATGCATATTCTTTCAAACATTTTCCCCTGTGCCCGATATGAGGCGATATTACAAACTTGGGTGTTTTATATACTTCTTTCAGATCGCCTCACAGCACCAAACCTCAAGCACAAATCACCCAAATTTCTCAAATGGCTTATGGTAACTCATCATTTCCGATCCAAGCAACATTCTGGTAAAACTCTTTCTCAGGCGCTGCAAACCGTCCAGTTTCGCCCTACAATGTAGCGACCTGAACTGCAAAAAATCCTACACCAAAGGCCCACACGGCAGCTAAGCTGCATCAGTGTGATGACCATCAATGCATCTTAATCATTTTCTGACAACTTCTTTACTCCCTGTCAATGGGACATTGATATGAAAGTTTGTGATTTCCACCCATACTGAGGGTCTGTCAACAAACCCTCATCGACGATCTTACTTTTTACAGCTGTGATATTATCCCTGTTTAGCAATGCCAATTCTTCATTTCTTTTCCGCCCCACACACCCAATTCTTTTTGAAACAACTAAACGCTGGGAAATCCACCAACCATTCCTGCCTCTTTGATATTCAATTAACCGTAATGGCCACAACATGATATTTCCAAGAATTGATCCAGATTTGGAGTACTGAAAGCTCATTCTTGATGCTTCTTGTCTTAAAGTAGACACATTTCAAGCCATCACACTGACAGCACCTTTGCGCAATCTAGCGCCTGTCCCTTCTCACAAGCTGTATCTAGTGCATCACTGCCTATTGCAAAATCTGCTCCATAGTGTGTTGCCAACACTACTGCTTTTCTAGATTTAACTCTCCCAAAGATCTCTAGCTAACCTCCTGTGGTGCCCCTCCTGTTCAGATGCAATCCATACTTCTTTTAAAGATCAAATCTTTCCAGAATGTATCCAATACGATATGGAAATTACACATTTATGGTAATCTTGTCTACGCTGACATTAAATCATAGCTGATAGGTTGATCATTCCCATTCTCTGGCTTTCCCCATAACCTTTCATCCCCTTGATAATAAGGAAACCATCTGTTTCAGAATTAAATATACTAAACGACCTGACTTGCAAAAACGTTTGTGGCAATAAATTCCATAGATTCACCAATCTCTGCCTGAATTCATTTCTCCTTATCTCGGTTTTTAAAATGCTTCCTTTCACACCCAGGCTTTGCTGTCGGGTCCTAGTCTCTCCTATCAGTGGAAACATCTTCGCAAAATCCACTCTTATCTGTCCATTCAGTATTCTGCTTGTGCACTGCAGCGAATGTAAATGCAAATTTTCAAATGACCATCTCTCTATCACCCTTGAGGGCTTGGGGAAAATGATCAGGACTTTGACCCAGTGAAGAAGATGGTGAAATTTGGACAGATTCTCTAAAAACCGAGGCAGTGAGATGGGCTAATTTGGGATATATCAGAGCGTGAGTATAGATCTTCATTATTTGAATTCCGTACTCATAGAAATGAGGATCTCTTCTAGTTGTCTTTTTGTTGGTCTATTAGGCTTGCAACAACTCAGCTCCAGGGAGTTAGGACGGACCTTGTCCAGAAACGCTCCTCACAATATCTGGCCTGTGAATCAGGCAGATATTTCATACGTATAACCGACGGACAATGTGCAGTGAAAACAGAATACGGAATCAAGAACTTCAAATCGATGTGAAACGATTCGGCAATCAAACCATGCAATTGAGACTGTCTTTGAATGGCAGAGATACGAATGTAGAGAGAGTGACCGAGGTGGAGTAGCAAGGACAACGAAATAGAGAGCACGACAGAAAGAGGAAAAGCAGAAAGCTGGACAGAGTGAGGAATGAGAAGGGGAGAGTGTGGGACGCACAAAAAGTCACAGCTACAAGGGAGACAGAGAGAGTGAGAGGCGGTAAGTGAAATAGATTGATTCAGCTTATTACACTGAGTAAAACTAGATGAGAGAAAGTGAGTGGGACAACGTGAACAAGGGTGACAAGCGACAATGAGTGACATGAGAGAAAGGTATATATAGAAGCAGTCAGAATGAGAAAGACAGAAAAAATGAAAAAGAAATAGAAATAGAATGAAGATCAAATACAAATTGACAACATCTTGATGAAAGTAAAATGTATGAGAGAAATGAGGAAGTGAAAGGCAGACAGACGGTGATATACAAACAGGGTCAGATAGAGCAGCATAAGTTCCCCACTCTCTAGCTGAAGACGTTTCTCCTTATCACTATTCTGAATGATCTTCCATTTACCCTCAAGCTGTGCTTTAATATCCTATTCTCTCGTGCTAATGAACACATCTTCTCAATATCCACTCTGGCCAGACCATTCACTGTTCTGTTTCTACACCATAGGGATTCTAAATGTAAAACTTCGAATAGCCATCTCCCTGTCCCCCAGTCAGATTGGGAAAATGAACAGCAGGCTAACCCAGTGAAGGAGGTGATGAACTTTGGACAGAATCTCTGAAATGCTAATGCAGTATGCCAGTGAAATCCTGGGATATATCAGAGAGTGGATGCTCAATTTACTGATTTCAATCGGTCACGGATTCAGCCGGTGGTGATCCATCATAGCAGGAACGAGGGTGCAATAATTGTCTTGTTGTGGTCTGTTCGTCCAGAACTACTGACCTCTAAGGAGTTAGTACGGACCTTGCCCCGAATCGTTCCTCACAATAGTATCGCGTCGAACAGCACCACCCAAGACAAATCGGCAGACATCGCCCGGTCATGTTAGGGTAAAGAATGTGAAGCAGTGGATTTCATTCACAGTGTGAGGGAGGAATGTGTTTCCGAGGAAAAACTGCTGGAAAAATACAATGGGAGCAGAATCCGGAATCAAAAACTAAAAATAGTTGTGAAGAGAGTAAACAAAGAAGCCACACAGCTACAATGAGAGAGTGAGACAGACACAGGGACGAGAATTGGGAGCAAGTGAGAGTGTGTGTGTATATATGTGTGTGTCAGCGGCAGAGAGGAATGGAGAGAGAGAGAGTGAGAGAGGCAGAGAGGGACGGACAGTGAAATAGAGAGCGCGACAGCCAGGAAAAGAGTGGCAGAAATTGGAGAGAGTAAGAAAGGAAAGAGGAAGATTGGCAGAGAACGTCACAGATAAAAGTGAGGCTGTGGGAGTGAGAGGCAGCAAGTGACAGACAGTAAGACATATTGTTGCACATTAAGTGAGACTGAGACTACACATAATGAGAGACAATATACGTAAGGATAGCAAGAGTCTGAGAGAGATGAGAGAATGAGATGTAAATAGAAATCCTAGACACAGACAAAGTGAGAATGACAGAAAGAGTGATAGAGAGACAGTTTGAAAGGCAAATACAGATCGAACAATATAGAAATGAAAGTAGAAGGAATGAGAGAATGTGTGGGAGAAATGAGAGAGTGCAAATGCAGACAGACAAGGACATAGAAACGGAGTAAGACATAAATGGAGCCAGCGAGAGAGTGAGTATTACATTAAAATGCCAGGCAGAGTGATAATGATGAGAAGTTTTGAGATAGAGAGACAGAAGTACAGGCAAAAATAAAAGAGGTAAAGAGAGCGACAGGACCATTTGCAAGAATACCAACTTAAGTAGTAAGCTGACATTTGCTCTGCAGAAGAGACACGCTCCAGTCGTCGTAAGGCAGACACGGACTCGAGCTGCAGGACTTCCAGAAGCTGTTGGATATTCCATCACTGTTCAGGGACAGTTGGAGACAGTTAGAGAAGTGCACGCATTGCTGGCCTTGCCAGTGACATTCCCATTCAAACATTTTTAAAAATCGTTCTGCTGAAATGCTCCCGGTATCAACCAAAAATAAATTTATCACACTGCAGGCTTTGTAATTTAAATATATTTTATCTGGCCGAAGATAAAAATCCCACAATACCAGGTTATAGTCCAACATATTTATTTGGAAGCACTGGCTTTCTGAGCGTTGTTCCTTCATGAGATGCTTGATCTGGCAATCAATGTCTGAACCTGACTGGCTTCTGCTGTCTCACTGTGTGTGGAGCTTCTCACTGACTGACGCTGGTCTCCTTTGTTCACAGCTGCCAAGAATCCTGCAATCTTTGTCAGGACAATCAGGTTTAAAGGTACTTTGAAACATTCAGCAAGTAAGTTAAATATTCATGGCACCACAGGTCACTTTGTTAAACGTAAACAAACTTTATTGTGCAAATGCGAAGCGAAAGCAAACATCCTTATATCACACAATCCAAATTAACTGTGTCATGTTTTGAATACAATTTCACTCTAATAGCCGAAGATTTTTAACGCATGAAGCATTGAAGAATCATTCACTTTCTGAAGAAATCAACCAAAACATATGCCATAGCCTCTGGAGGTTACTTCGACTCCTCCCCACTTTTTCATTCTTATACCTGTGATCTCTCGAGCCTTCTGTCTGAAAATGTTCCACTGTCTGTGTTGACAGAGCCGCCTGTCAAAAGACCTGTAATTCGTTCATGGCTGGCGGCAATCCTCCATGGTTATGTTTTTCTGATGCATTTTTATATTTGAGGGGCAAATTTGATTTCTAAACTTGTTTTTATAAATATATTTCTGATTACTGCAATGAACATTAGGAAAATGTTTTTCTAATAAACGTTTCAGCTAAGCTAGCAACTCAGAATTTTTTTTTCCTTTGACATCTGGAGTGACTTTGCTGAAAATATAAGTGCTTCAGAATTGATTGCACAGATTTTAACTCGTGGTAATGGCGTTGGAAAGAATTGGCTACTCAGAAGCTTCCCTTTTTTCATAGAACATTTCCCTGGAGAAACACCAGCCACTCTTACCAGCACTGATTTACGCCTTGATCACCAGGAATTTGCTTGACAAGTTCCACCCTTGGACAGTGAGAACATATCATTGTCACTGTCACAGTTACATCTTCAGGACTAATCTTTTTGACCACCTTGTGATGACACAGTTTGCGGACAAACGGCGTTTCCATTGTGTCAACTCGCTGTTGTGTGTGCAGACTGGATAATGCAGTGAATCATTCCCCTCACTGGCTATTTATCCTGGCCATTGAGGGAGTGCAGCGTAGGTTCACGAGGTCAATTCCTGGAATAACAGACTACCTTACGTTGAAAGATTGGAGGGACTGGGCTTGTTTACACTTGAGTTAAGAAGACTGAGAGGGGATCTGAGTGAGACTACAAGATTATTAAAATATTGGACACTCTGAAGGCAGAAAACATGTTTCCGCTGATGGGTGAGTGCCAAACCAGAGGACATAGCTTATGAATGCGGAGTAGATCATTTAGGACAGAGATGAGGAGAAACTTCTTCACCCAGAGAGTGGTGGCTGTGTGGAATGCTGTGCCCCAAGGGCAGTGGAGGCCCAGTCTCTAGATTAATTTAAGATAGAGTTGGATAGAGCTCTCAACGATAATGTAATCAATGGTTTTGGAGATAATGCAGGGACAGGATACTGATTAAGGATGATCAACCATGATAATTTTACATGGTGATGCAGTCTCGAAGGGCCGAATGGCCTAATCCTGCACCAATTGTCCATTGTCTATTGTCACTGATAGCAGGGGAACGGACTGCCTGCAGTGAGAACTCACTGGTGACTCTTAATTGGGTGGGGGGAGGTAAATCTGTGAATCCCTTCCCCCACGAGAGCAGGTGAATAGCTTCTCCTCAGTGTGAACCCGCTGGTGAATAAACAAGCCAGATGATTGACCAAATCCTTTCGACAATTACAGGGGTGTGCGTCCTCTCCCCAGGGTGAAATCGTTTGTGTCTCATCAGTTAGCTGAACTGGTGAATTCCTTCCCAAAATCAAATCCTGGAATGGCCTCCTCCTGTTAAAAACTTGCTTGTATATCAGCAGAGCGGATGTATCAATGAGTCCCTTCGCACTGTCAGAGTTGCATGGCCTATCCACAGCGTGAACCTTCGGGTGTGTAAGCAGATTGGCGATAACACTGTATCCTTTCTCACACACAAAACAGGTGAAATGCTTCTCCCCAGTGTGTCTCCACTCATGAATCACAAGAGCCGATGGATAATAGAATTCCTCGCACAATGCACACATTTCCAATGTGTATCCATGCTAAAATTGTTCGCATTCTCTCTCCACGTTTAACAATCAGTTGAAGCCTCGTGCAAACATAGAACATGTGAATGGACTCTCTCTAGTGTGAATTGTGCAATTTTCTTTTTAAAGGCCGTTTTAAGTTTTTTCTCACTCTCCGTGCACTAAAACACTCTCACAAGAATGTGTATGTACCATAATGTTTTTGTTAATGCTTTGAAGTAGACAGAACAGAGAAACATATCTCTCTACACGTGGAAAGGTCCATGATGTTCCCATACTGACAAAATCAAGTGCTTTCAGATCTTGACATGATGTTAATTTCCGATTTCTTTCGTCAATTCCTTCCCTTCGATTATCCTGTGAAAGCAGTTTAAAAATATATCAGTGCAAGATAACATTTCAAAATAAAATCTTCTTAGTTGATGCAAAATTAGACGATTTGATAGATTTATGTTTCCTGTTGGTGCAGACTCGATGGGCCGAACAGCCATTATTAAAATGAATGGTCAAATGCTTGTTATAGAGTCGTTCAGATGTACATCATGAAAGCAAACCTTTCGGTCCAACTCTTCCATGCCGAGCAGATATCCTAACCTAAACTAGTCCCATTTGCCGGCACTTGGCCCATATCCCTGTAACCCTTCCTAATCATGCCACCATCCAGATTCCTTTTAAATGCTGTAACTGTATCAGGCTCCACCACTTCATCTGGCAGCTTATTCCAACTACGCACCATCCACTGTGTGAAAAAGTTGCCCGTCAGATTCCGTTTTTATCTTTCTCCTCTCACCCTAAAAATCTCTAGTTCTGCAGTTGCCCTCCCCAGAGAAAACATTTTGTCTGTCTATCCTTTTGATGCACCCCCATGATTTTATAAATTT
The DNA here is from genome assembly GCF_020745735.1 of Hemiscyllium ocellatum. Lineage (NCBI taxonomy): Eukaryota > Metazoa > Chordata > Chondrichthyes > Orectolobiformes > Hemiscylliidae > Hemiscyllium > Hemiscyllium ocellatum. The sequence continues at coordinate 421,424 of NW_026867542.1, forward strand.
CTATAAGGTCACCCCTCAGCCTCCGACGCTCCAGGGTCTAATACCCCCTGCCGATTTCACCTCTCCCTATTGTTCAAAGCCTCCAACACTGGCAACATCCTTGCAAATCTTTTCTGAACTCTTTCAAGTTTCAAAATATCCTTCTGATAGGAAGAACAGAATTGCACTCAATATTCCAAAAATGGTCTAACCAATGCCCTGTAAAACTGAAACATGACTTCCCAACCCCTGTACTCAATGCTCTGATCAAAAAAGGAATGCATACCAAATGTCTTCATTACTATTCTATCTATTGTTACTCTACTTTCAAGAAACTATCAACTTGCACTCCAATGTCTCTTTGTTCAGCAACAGTCTGTAGCACCTTACCGTGAAGTATAGAAGTCCTGCTGTGACTTTATTTTCCAAAATATAGCACATCGCATTGAACTAAATTAAAGTCCATTTGCTACTCCTCAGCTCATTGGCCCATCTCAACTTCGTTACACAATATACCTCCAATTTTGTTGTCATCTGCTAATTATACTTATATTTACATTCAACGAATTCTTAAAAATGACGAAATGGAGTGGATCGCCACTAATGACTGGCCTCCAGTAAGATTAGCAACCTCCAGCACCACCATCTCTTTTGTACCTTCAAGTTAGTTCTCCATCCAAATGACTAGTTCTCCCTATATTCCATGAGATCTAACTTACCAACCAGTCTCCCATGGGGAACCTTGTCCAACTGAAGTCCGTATAGGTCATATCCACATCTCTGCCTTCATGAATCCTCTTTGTTACATCTTCACAAAACACAACCAAGTTAGTGAGACATGATTTCTCACTCACAAAGCCATGTTGACTGTCCCTAATCAGTCTTTGTCTTACCAATTAGATGTACAGCCTGTCCTTCAGGATTCCTTCCTAAAACTTGCCCACCACAAACGGCATGCTCCCTGGTCCATCGTTCCCTCACTTCTGCTTCACACCTTTCTTAATTAGTGGCAGACGTTAGCCATCTTCCAGTATTCCGGCACCTCACTGGTGAATATTGAAGATACAAATATCTCAGCAAAGTATACAACAATCACTTCCCCCAGATCTCTAGGGTATACCCGATCAGATCCTGGGAATCTTTCCACTTTTATGTGTTTCAAGACATCCCGCACTTACTGCTCCGCAATGTGGACATTTTTCTAGACGCCACCATGTAGTTCCCCTCACCCTGTATCTTCTCCACAGTAAGAACTGTTGCAAAATACTCGTTTAGTATCTCCCCATCTCCTGCGGGTTCCACTCATACGCTGCCTTACTAATAATTGAAGGGCCCTGTGTTGTCCATAGTTCTCCTTTTGTCGTTAACGTGTTTTCAAAACCCTTTGGATTCTCCTTAACCCTATTTGCCAAAGCTATTTCATGCTCCCTTTCTGCCCTCCTGGTTTCATTCTTAAGTTTTCTCCTACTACTTTTATACTCTTGTAAGGATTCTATCGATCTCTCCTCTCTATATCCAATATATGCTTTCTTCTTTCTCTTAACCAAACCTTAATTTCTCTCATCATCCAGGATTCCCTACATCTACTAGTCTTTCCTTTCAACTGAATCGAATATACTCCTTCTTGGCTCTCTTTATCTCATTTCTGAAAGCTCCCAATTTTCCAGCTGTGCCTTTATCTCTTGATATCTCCCCTCAAACCCCCCAACCTCCAAATCAGCTTTTGTAAGTTTTTGACTAATATCATCAAAATTAACTTTCCTCCGATGTTGAACTTAAACTTTCAGATCCAGTCTATTCTTTTCCGTCACTATTTTATAATTAATAGTGTTGCAGTTGCTGGCCTCAATGTGCTCCCCCACTGACACCTCGGTCACGCCCCTGGCTTATTTCCCAGTCATAGGTCAATTTTTACACTATCTCCAGTAGGAACATCTACACACTGAGTCAGAAAGCTTTCTTGTACACATTAAAATTCCTGTCCAACTAAACCGGATATCAATCCCAGTCTCCGTTTGGAAAGTTAAAATCCCCTACTGTAACTAACCTATTGTTCTTACATATAACGGAAATCTCATTTCCCATTTATTTCTCAATTTCCTGCTGACTATTACGGGGTGGATAATACAATTGTGATAAGGTAATCATCCCTTTTCTATTTCTCAGTTTCACCCCAAAACGCCCCTGGATGTATTCCCAGCAAAATCTTCCCTATACAGCATTAATGTTCTCCCTTATCAAATCACCAGTTCTCCTCCTCTATAGCATTCTGATCCACGCCCCACCCCCCATGCTTCATGGAACATTTGTATCCTGGAGCATTAAGCTGCCAGTCCTGTCAACCCCTGAGCCACATTTTGCAAATGCAATGTATCCCAGTCCCATGTTAATAACCATGCCCTGAGTTAATCTGCCTTCCGTGATGGACTCTTGTATTGGAGTCCGACTTTGTTCTCTGCTTTCTTGATACTTGCTCTGACTGTTTGATTTAGAACAAACAACATTACAGTACATTACAAGCACTTTGGCCCTTGATGTTGCGCCAGTCTGTGAAATTAATCTGCCGCCCACCTAACCTACTCCATTCCATTATTATCTATATGTATGTCCATATTAAAGCAGCACCGTGGCACAGTGGTTAGCACTGCTGCCTCACAGCGCTAGAGACCCGGGTTCATTTCCCGACTCAGGCGACTGACTGTGTGGAGTCAGTCCGCACACTGTGTGGAGTTAGTACATTCTCCCCATGTCTCCGTAGGTTTCCTCTGGGTGCTCCGGTTTCCTTCCACAGTCCAAAGATGTGCACGTCAGGGGAATTGGTCATGCTAAATTTCCTGTAGTCTTAGGTAAAGGGGTAAATGTAGGGGAATTGGTGTTTTGAGCTTCGGTGGGTCGGTGTGGACTTGTTGGGCCGAAGGGCCTGTTTCCACACTGCAAGTAATCTAATCTCATCTACGTCCAATGTATGCACTTAACGTCGGCGAATCCGAATACTGCTGCAGGTAGGAGTGTTGCAGGTACACCCCTATTAATCTGAGATAGGAAACCACTCCAAACTCTGTCCTGAAGCTGTCACTACTCAGAGGAAAGCTACGCTCCCTCGTGTTAGCCTTCTCTATCCGAGGAAAAAGGCTCTCACTCTCCAACCTATTTATCCCTCTGATTATCTGATTCGCCTCGGTTGAGTCACGTCTCATCTTTTATCTCTCCAATGAAAACTGCCTCAGTTCCCTCAACCTATATTCTCGGGACCTTCCTTCCGTACCAGGAAACATACTCGGAAATCCTCCGCAGCCTCTTCAAAGCTTCCACATCCTTCCTATAATGCAGTGACCAGAACGGCACACAATACTTCAGGTCTGGCCTGACCATTGACTTGTACAGCTGAAGCAAAATCACGTGGCTCCGGAATTCAATCACGCTACCAATGAACGCCAACACATCACGTGCCTTCTTAATACACTGAGATCTCTGTTCATCTGCATTGTCAAGAATTTTACCTTTAGCCCAGTACTCCGCAATCTTGTTCCTTATTCCAAAGTAAACTACCTCACACTTTTCTGCATTAAACTCCATTTGTCACTTCTCAGCCCAGCTCTACATCGCATCTTTGTCTCTTTGCAACCCATAACATCTTTCTGCATTATCCACAACTCTGCCTACATGAGTGCCATTCGCAAATTTACTAACCCATCCTTAAACACCCAACTTCAGATCATTTAAAAAATGGCAAACAGCAAATGTCCCGAAACAGATCCTTACGGCAAACCACTGGAACTGAGCTCCAGCATGAACATTTCCCTTCAACAACCACCCTCTGTCTTCTTGCAGCTCGCCAATTTCTGATTCAAACTGATAAAAAAAAAACACCTTCAATCCTGAAACTCCGTATTTTGTTCAATAGCTTACCATGTGGAATCATATCAAACGCCTGACTGATGTCCATATACACCACCTCAACCGCTTTACATTTACACACCTGTGTTGTCAACTTCTCGAATACCTCAATAAGGTGAGTGAGGCACGACCTAACATCAGATCTTGCAAAATGCCTAAAAATCCTCCTCTTTTTCAACCTCAATCTCATCTAATTTTGTAGCCCGTATCTCCGTGTTCTCACTGACATTGTCTTTTGCCAACTAGGTGCTTCTCCTGTGTCCTCAGATTCTACACACAAGGTTTCACTTCTATCTTTGATTGGCCTGAATCTTACTGTAGTCATTCTTTTATTCATGATGTACCGATAGAAGGCCTTAGGGTTTCCCTAGATACTATCCGCGAACAACTTTCCATGTTCCCTCCTGGATCTTCTTAGTCCGAACTTTAGATCGTTTTTGGATAACTTACAACACCTAAGCCCCCGAACTGAACCTTCACGCTTTATCAAGAGCGTCCATTGTCTGCAGTTTCTTTCCCATTCTATGCATCCTAAGTCTTTCTTAATCACACCAAAATTGCTTTCCCCCCACCCATACCTCGTTCCCTGCGGTATAACCTATCTCTGGCCAATGCTATTGCAAACTTAACAGAATTATGGTCACTATAGCCAAAGTGCTCAACTATCTCCAAAGCTAACACCTGGGAGGAGTCATTCCTCAGTACCAAATCCGAAAGAGCATCGTTCCTAGTTGGCCTGTCTACATGCTGTGTCAGAAACTTTTCCTGCACACATTGTACAAAAAATGACCCATCTGATCTACTTGATATATAGTATTCCTAGTCAATAGTCAGGAATTTAATGTCCATCATAACAACTAACTTATCATTCTCGCTCCTTTCCACAATCGTATTTGCTATCCTATCCTTCACATTCCTGGGGCACTTCGGAGGCCTATAGAAAACTCCCAACAGGGAGACCTCTCCTTTCCTGTTTCTAACGTCTGCCCAAACTACTTCAGTGGATGAGTCCTGCTGTAATACTACCCTTGATTAAGAATGCCATACGCCCCTCCTCTATTACCATCATATGTTTTCTTGCTAAAACATCTAAATCCCAGAGTCTAGAACAATCAATCCTGTCCCACTTCTAGCCATGTTTGCGATGGCCACAGCTTCGGAATCCCAGGTAGCAATCAATGCTGCAAGTTCAACCATCTAAATCCGGATGCTCCTGGCATTGAAGTACATACATTTCAAACCAGCATCGTGATTGCCATTGTCCTCAAGCAACCTTGTAAAGCCATCCCTGAACTCACTACCCTCAACCTCCTGTACACTGGACAAACAATTCAGTTTCCCATTTCCCAGCTGCATTAATTTAACACTTCTCCCCAAAGAATATGGGCAAATTTTACACAGCCCCTCACACCACGGGATATTGGTACCCGTCCAGTTTAGTTGGAGACCATCTTGTTTGGAGAGGTCACACCTTGCCCAGAAAGAGCTCCAATTATCCAAAATCCAAAACCCTTCCTCCTGCACCATCACTGTAGCCACGTGTTCAGCTCTACCCTTACCCTTTTCCTTGCTTCACTAGCACGTGACACAGGCAACAAACCTGAGATAACCACTGTTTGTTCCAGCTCCAAGCTTCCACCCTACCTCCCTGATTTTCTGCCTTAGATTCGCACCTTTATTTCTACTTGTTTTGTTGATGCTTATGTGGACAGCGACTTGGGGCTGCTCATCCCCGCCTCAAGGATCCTAAAAACATGATCAGAGACATCACGTACCCTGGCACCTGGGAGGCAACACACCAATTGTGATTCTCTCTCGTTCCCAGAAGACCTCTGAGCTGTTCCCAACTACGGACTCCTCAACGACTTAAGCTCTGCGCTTCCCCCTTCCCATCTCAACAACAGGGACAGATTGTGCGCCAAAGACCCCTGCCGCATTTCTAACCCCTGGTATATAATCCTTCCCATCAATATCCAAAACGGCATACTTGTTATTGAGGGGAACTGCCAAAGGAGAATCCTGAACAAACTTTCAGGTTCCCTTTCTTATCGCTGAAGGTAACCAACCTACCTTCTTCACGTTGCTGTGGGGTAACTACCTCCCAATCGCGCTTCGTAATAATCCCCTCCGCCTCGCGAATGATCCAAAGTTAATCCAGCTCTGGCTCCAGTTCCCTAACAGGATTCTCGAGGAGCTCGATTTGGGTGCACTCCCCACAAATGAAGTCAGCAGTGACACGAGAGGCGACCCGTACCACCCCACATACTTCAGGAGGAATATTCAACCGCCCGAACCTCCATTCCCACTCTTCTAAATTCCCACGTACACGGCTGAAAATAAAGAATCTCGAAAGAAAACACTTGTCACCTTACCAGCCAATTCACAGCTTTTTCTTTTGTTTCGAGGAGAAGGATGGGTGTGAGGCAGTACCCGAGTCATGTTTTGCGACAGAAGCCGCCCAAATATGTAAACTCGTGACCTCGTGGACTGCCTCCAGAAATTGAAGAAAGCCTGAACGAACAGAAATTTAAACTGTGCACTCTGAATCAACAGATTGAATTCATCCAGAAAAAAGAACAATCAATTTCAACGTTGATCTAAATTATTTGGCTGTGAGCTTAAGAGGTATAATTAGTAAGTTTGAAGATGACAAAGCGGCAGTGTAGTGGACAGCAAAGAAGATTATCTCGTATTACAACTGGATCTTGATTAAATGAGCCAATGCGGTGAGGAGTGGCAGATGGATTTTAATTTAGATAAATGCGACGTGATGCATTTTGGGAAAGCAAACCTCAGCAGGAGCTATACACTAACTGTAATGTCATAGGGAGTATTGATGAACAAAGGGACCTTGGGGTATATGTTCCCAGCTCCTTGAACGTCGAGTCACAGGTAGATAGGAGAGTGAACAAGGCGTTTGGTATGCTTTCCTTTATGATTAGATTAGGTGAGATTAATTACACTATGGAAATAGGCCCTTCAGCCCAACAAGTCCATACCAAACCTCCGAAGAGCAACCCACCACACCCATTACCTTACATTTAACCCTTCACCTAACACTACGGGCAATTTAGCATGGCCAATTAACCTAATATGCACATTTTTGGACCTTGGGAAGAAACCGGAGCACCCAGAAGAAACCCACGGGGAGAATGTGCAAACTCCAAACAGACAGTTGCCCGAGCTGTGAATTGAATCCGGGTCTACGGCGCTGTGAGGCAGCAGTGTTAACCACTGTGCCACCATGCCGCCCATGTGTCAAAGGACTGGGTATGCGATTAGGGAGGTCGTGTTGCGGCTGAAGAGAACATTGGTCATACCACTTTTGGAATATTTCATGCAATTCTGATCTCCTTCCTATGGGAAGGTTGTCGTGAAACTTGAAAGAGATCTGAAAAGATTTACAAGGATGTTGCCAGGGTCGGAAGAATTTAGCTACAGGGAGAGCCTGAATAGGCTAGGGCTGATTTGCCTGGAGCGTTGGAGGCTGAGGGGAGACCTTATAGTTTTTTTTATAAATCATGAGGAGCATGGATACGGTAAGTAGACAAGATATTTTCAGTAGGTTGAGGAGTCCATAATTAGAGGGCATATGATGAGGGTGAGAGTGAAAAGATATGAAAGGGACATATAGGGCAACCTTCTTTCACACAAAGTGTGGTGCGTTTTGTGGAATGGGCTGCCAGAGAAAGTGGTGGAGGCTATCACAATTGCAACATTTTAGAGGCACCTGGGTGGATATATGAGTAGGTAGGTTTTGGAGCTATATGGGCCATGTGCTGGCTGGTGGGACTAGATTGGGTTGAGATATCTAGTCGGCATGTTCTAGTTGGACTGAAGGATTTGTTTCCATGCTGTACATCTCTATGAGTCTAAGGCACAGATTTCAATAACGCATACAATCAAGAAAGGACCCATTCTACTCATTACTGTACACTGACAACAAAGTTACACTTTAAAAATTACAGACTTATCTGTTCTTCTCAGCCAAGATTAGAAACAACACGTGGATGTTATATTACAATGATAATATCAAATATGTACAGTGAAACAGAACAAGGTAGATCCCAAGCTAAAATTAATTTAATGCCTCATCACATGTCAGCCAGTGCCTGGAATTCACCCGTTTTAATTACGAACAGTAAGAAAATACATCATTCTATTCGCCAGATAAATAAGTGTGCCAAAATGACGGAGTCAATGATGTCACAATCACACGCAGACATTGCTGGATAAGCTCAGAGCGGTTGGCAGCATCAGTGGACAGAAATCACATTTGACGTTTTGGGTCGAGTGACCCTTCCTTAGAACATTAAACGCGCCACCGTCTTTCAGGGACCGGGTGACCTGGAACTTAGTTTCCTGAAACTGGCCCCTTTCCAGGACAATACTTTCCAGAAACTGCCCCGATTCCCCACTGTTCAATTCTTCCAAGTCTCCAATATAACGCCGAATCAGAAAAAAACGTCAAAAACGGAATAATGTTCACACAGCTGGATGTTTCAGTCTGGGTGAAGCTCAATCTTCATTCAGAGATCAAAGAGGAGCAGCAGCAGCAACTCCTCCGAGCACGAATGAGCATTCCAACACATGGTCTAACTTTCGCATTCAGACAATGAGGAGAGCTGATGGGCTGGATGACCAGCTTGCTTCCGGTCTTGCAGGATTTCCCATTGGCCAACGGTGAGGCTGTTCATTGACCTTGAACGTGTGCAGGCACGATTCTGATTTATAGATAAATTATTTCATTTATTTGTAAATAAATCAACTCATCGAGCTTATCCACCCAAGTTCAACACTGGCACATACATATTCTTCATTTGTACAACTGGGACTTTGCATTCTGCCAGCCTCTGTGTTCAATCATCCAGATAAAGGAATCCAGGAGCAGTCTCATGGAAAACTGAAGGTTGCCAAGAACTGGAAACAGATTTTTTTTCTATGAAACATTAATCTGAAGTTAATCTTGGAGGACGTATGGAGACACATATTTTAATCAATTGAAGAGGATCATTTCCGTACTTTACATCAATTGTACTGGGCGAAAATGAAACTGCAGATGCTGGAGTTAGAGTCGAGAGTGTGGAGCTGAAAACAGACAGCAGGTCTGGCAGCATTCGAAGAGCAGGGTAATCGGGGTTTCCGGCATAAGTCCTTCATATTGTACTAGCTCATGTGCACAAACAAGATATTTTACCTATATGTCCCTCTGTCTGTCGTCAAACAGCTGACTGCTTCACACCTCAGAGCTCATCCCAGCAGCTCTCGGCTGCTTGATATCGGCATTCCCAAGAATTGGGCAATACAGAATTAAACTTTTGTGCATTAAAGGAAGCAACCTCCATCTGTCTTTCTCTCCAAATAGCGCGCTGTAATGCTATTGCTAGAGGAGGTAAGCGTGAGCTGTTCCTAGAACCTCTACAGACTGTGTCGTGTAGGCAGACCCACAATAAACTATGAAGCAGGGAATTCCAGGACTTTGACTCAGCGACACTGAAGGAATGGTTGTGATCAGTGGTACGTCAGTCCTCTTCAACGATGAAAACAAATTGAGGACTACACTGAGATCAAACGGGCACGTAGCAAGCTCTGTGTGTGGCACTTCAATGTTCATCACATAAAGAATCTTTACAGGAAAACCACTGACTGAGCAGGCTGAGAGATAAAAGGCAGAACATTTACACTACGGAAAGCGATTAGTGGGTCATCAAATGGAAACATCTTAAATGAACTGAATCCGAACCATCCTACCTGTCACAGATGGATCTGTCGGCAATGGTATTTCTAGAAGAGTCCAGCGCACAGGCATGACAGAGGTGCATTCCCACACATCATAAAGTTGCCTTCCATTGTGTTATGTGGCACTACTGCTGGCAAAGTTTGACGTACCTCTCAAGAATCTAGCAACTCCAAACTGAACATCTATGAGGTAGCATTGGCCCTTCAGCAGCAGCAGAACTGTAGCCACCCATTAACATTTAGCTGAGAAATAAGGATGATTTTCTTCTATCGGCGGATGCATCTAGAATTATTCACTTCAGTGGCTGTCAAAGTTGGCTTTACGTGCATTCGTAGAGGCTTTCTCTTAAATGAGCAAGTGATTCAAGAGTCACGGGAAAAAAAACGTGTGAAATTGAACCTGATGATTATTAGCTTAGTCATGATTTTGTTTGTTTTTTTGACAGAGCAGAGTTGTTTGGCTGAATCGTCTTCATTCCCCACGTCTTGTTGTCTTGGGTTCGAAAATTATGTTGACATGGTGATGGGCAATCTGCTGCTTAGTTTTTCTTCTGTTCATTGAGAGGAGGAATCTGAATTCTGTCGAGTGGCTAATCATTTGTGGAGACAGAGGGTGGTGCGTGTATGTAATGAGCTGCCAGAGGAAGTAGTGGAGGCTGGTACAATTACTGCATTTAAAAGGCATCTGGATAGGGACATTAATAGGAAGAGTTTAGAGGGATATATGTCAAATTCTGACAATTGGACGTATATTTATTTAGAATATCTTGTCGGCATGGATGAAGTATGTTTTTCCATGTTATCAATCTCGATCATTGTAGCAAATCTATTCGGAAATGAAGGTTTAAAAGACCAGAATAATATGAGAAAGACTGTAATAATATCAGGGTATAGCATTCTTATACTGGTCTAGAAAGATCGAATTCATAAGCAAAAAGTTTTTGTGAGACTGGGCTGGGCTTTTCCACAGAATGTCTTTGTGCTGTTGATTCTCTTTGCTGCAGGATGGTGTGCTGATTCTCCCCTAGGTTCTGTACCTGCCAGTATCACATGTCCTCTCATCATTTCCGCCTTTCAAAAAGTTACTGGGAGAGGTTTTTCGCAGGTGAGTGGGTCAATTTGAAATTGCGATGCCTTTGAAAATGAGATGAAAAGAGTCCAGAGACAGTGCATTCTTGACAGAGTGAATGGCAAGGCTGGCAGGTAGAAGGAATGTTGGAAGACTAGAGAAATTGAGGCTCTGGTCAAGAAAAATAAGGAGGCTTTTGTCAATTATGGACATCTGGGACACTTGCCTGTCTCCATAAGTTCCCCACTTCCCACTTGGCCTTGTTGACCTTTTGGGGGATGGGGGAGTAGGGGGGAGGCGTCTCTTCTCTCCCTCGTCACTCTTTTGTCCTGAACGTATTTGTGAATTTTCTTTTGATCCGCCTTAACCATATTCAAAGAAGTTTCCTCATCTGGATGTGAGTGAATCCAAAAGGAGTATAACTGGAAACATAGAATTTCAAGTGGAAAATCAAGAGGTATATCGGGGACATGAGGAAACTTTTTTGAATATGGTTAAGGCGAATCAAAAGAAATTCCACAAATACGTTAAGGACAAAAGAGTGACGAGGGAGAGAAGAGACGCCTCCCCCCTACTCCCCCATCCCCCAAAAGGTCAACAAGGCCAAGTGGGATGTGGGGAACTTATGGAGACAGGCAAGTGTTTCACAACAGTATTTATTGTTAAGAAGGGGATGAAAGCAAAATAACTTGGAGAAATGTATAGTCATATCTCGAAAAGGGTCAATTTTAGCGAAAATTAGGTGCTGGACATCTTAAAATCAATAAAGGGGGCTGAAGGCCCGGGACATGATCAGATTAATGCCAGAAACTTGTCGGAAGTTAGAGAAGTGTTTGTTGTACCCCTTGCTGACGTATTTGTAACATCGATCACCACAGGTGGAAGACTGGAGATTTGCTAACGTAATGTCAATACTTCAGAAAGTTGGTAACGAAAAAGCAGGAAAATAGAGACCAGTAAGCCTGATCTCAGTATTTGGTACGTTGTTGGAAGGAATCCTTTGGTATAGAATGTACATGTATTTGGATAGCCATGGACTAATTAGGAGCAGTCCACGTAGTCGTTGTGCGTGCGAAATCATGTCTCATGACTTGATAGAATTTTTGAAGAAGTGCCAATCAAGAGTGATAAAGGCGGAGCAAGGCATCTGGTCCAAATGGACGACAGCAATGTTTTCGGGAAGGTTCTAAATGGCAGACCGGATAGCAAGATTCGTTCACATGGAATCCAGGAGGGCGAACTTTTTGGATATATATTGCCTTGGCAATGGCAGTTTGGGTGGTGGTGGAAGGTTCTATTTCAGACTGGAAACCTGAGACAAGCGGAATGCCATATTAACCCTGACTTATCACCACAGGTTCTGCCAGACCTGATGAGATTAGATTAGATTAAATACAGTGAGAAAACAGGCCCTTCAGCCCAAACAGTCCACACCGATTCGCTGAAGAGCAACCCACCTACACCCATTCACCTGCCTTTACCCTGACTAATGCACCTTACACTACAGGCAATTTAGCACCGCCAATTCACCTAAACTGCACTTTTTTTTTGGAATGTGGGAGGAAATCGCGGCACCCGGATGACACCCACGCAGACACGTGCAGAGAGTGCAAACTCCAAGCAAACAGTTGCCTGAGGCATGCATTGAACCGGAGTCCTTGGTACTGTGAGGCATCAGTGCTAACCACTGTGCCACCGTGCCGCACAACTTCATCTTTCGAGCGAATTTTGTTTGTGTTGTTGGCAAAGGAGCTGAATGAATTAAGAATATCTGGGAAAGAGCAAGTTGGACACAGAAGTGTCCGTTTCCATGCCTTAAAATTATATATCTGTGTACTTTTATAACTCATTGTTATTCCTCCAGTTCAGATCCTGCAACAGGCACCGTCTTGATTGATTGATTGATTGTCACGCCGACAGAAGTTAACTGAAAGGTTTGTATTTATGAGCAGTACAGACAGATGACAATAAGCGAGGTTGTCCATCTCATGGAGACCTGCAGAGAGACACATAGGTGACATTATACATTTCACACACATTCGGCCAGCACAACAATTACATTATCAACATTAATTGAGGCCAGGGAGTGCTTTCATCAATGTAATACAGCCAGGAAAACTTTGTTCCGGAAGTGTGTGTGTGTGTGTGTGTGTGTGTGTGTGTGTGTGTGTGTGTGTGTGTGTGTGTGTGTGTGTGTGTGTGTGTGTGTGTGTGTGTGTGTGTATGAGAGAGAGAGAGAGCGTGTGTTCAGGTCTCTGCATCTTCTGCCTAACTGAAGAGATTGGAGGAGGTGATTACTTCAGTGCAATTGGTCTTTGATGATCTTGGCAGCATTTTCATGGCAGCAAGTCATGTAGACGGTGTAAATGGATGGAACGCAGATTTCCTTGAGGCTGTGGTCTGAACACCTCACTTCCTGTACCTTCATGCTGTCTAAAACTAGGGGGGAGCACTTTAGAATCGCTATATTCTGAATGACTAGAGATGGAGAATTAACACACAGGAGGACGCTCAGTTTGCAATGAATTTCATATGCCCTGTCCACTCTTTTCAGAGATTACCACAAATTGTACCTATGTTTGAAGACTCCATAGGATTATGAGAATAAAAGCTTTTATTTTACCATCCATTGCCTCGGCCCTGCAATCACTGCAATCAATTTGTGCAGAGACTTTAATAATTGAAAAATACACGTATATGTTTCTTACTTTTAAAATGTCGAGTCCATTATATGGTAGTTCCACTTTATCATCCAGTGCTCCATCGGTCACTTTTCGAAGCAGCTGCTTTTGTAAACCAGGTAGATCATTGAAGAAGGGGTTGAATTCGTGAACAAGAATGCTGACAGATATGATAACTACAACGTAGAGTCCACACATTTCAAACAAAGAGGCATTGCTCGCACTCGTGTGCATGTGAACAACTCATGGAGCTAAATTTTACACATTACGAAAGCAAAGGTTGTAGTGGGGAACCGCCCTTTTACATCCTGTCCCATGTGAATCCAGAAACATAACTGAGAGAAAATGCGGCTATAATAACTTTATTCAAAAGCGAGTTGAATAAGCAGCTAGGGGGTAAAGTTCAGGAAAAAAAGATGAAAGTGAGTGAATGAGCTCAGCTGAGTGAAACCCGCAGAGAACTGCGAATGACAGTACACACTGAATAGTCACTTGCTGGGCTTCGACAATCTTAATGGGTTTATCTTAGGATTCTGATTTGTTTAACTCAATTAGTTAGGTCCAGTACTGGAAAAGTGCAAATGATTAATCTCGAACTCATATTGTAGGTTAGCAGATATCAGGTGTGAAGACATTCTTGAACAGATCAGGAAAAGGTGAGTACTGCAGATGCTGAAGATATCCAGAATCTGTTTTCCAGCATCTGCAGTCATTGTTTATCCCCTGCTAGAGATGAGAGGCGAGAGTGTGGTGCTGGAAAAGCACAGAGGGTCAGGCAGCAAGGAGGAGCAGGAAAATCTACATTTTGGTCAAACGGCATTCATCAGAAATCAGATGAAGATCTTTTGTCCGAACTGTCAATTTTCGTGACCTATTATGCTTTTCCAGTACCACACTCTCGACTTTAAACTGATCAAACATGGCCATTTCGAGGGTTTCATGCTCTAACTAAATCTCAACACCCTGTGTTTTTCATCAACAGACGATGTAACGCATGTTGTAATCTGTTTACTCAAACTCTACCAAATGAAAAAAAAACACTTCTTTGTCCCGACGGATGCTCCTGAAAGTATAAAATGAATGCACTGGTTTGGAACATTTCAGAATTGAACTTGAAAAATTGTCTGCAGTGCAAAACAACACAACACGTTCACAGAGAAAATGCATAGTACTGTGCGAGCTGTCAGGAAAATGTTTTATGCGATCCTTACTATAATTGGCATTCCTGGTAAGTGTTTGTAAGGCTTGAAATTGATTAATCCTGTATATGCTTTGGTTTTTGATATGCACGGTGACTTCAGATACCATCTGACAGTTATTCTAATACTGACACCATAATATTATTGCTGGTACCAAAATTTCATTTTTATATATACAATGCTTTTTTTTAATTGCTGAAAATGCCTGTTTGTTTAATTGTTTCTCCTGCACAGAGATGTGAGTCTGCGAATGTGTGTGTCAGTTGTGTAAGTGTGTGTGTGTGTGTGTGAGAGAGAGAGAGAGAGAGAGAGACAGAGACAGAAACTGTGAGAGATCTGTCCTGTTATGCTCAAGACAGGAAAGGGGAAACCCCTTGATAGTAGGTATTCTTGGAGATTATAAATGTTAGATTGTACTTTCCGCCATGAAAAATAGATAACCACATGTAACACCACTTGCTTTTTTGTTACTGAGAGAAATTATGCGTTAGCCTTGTTCTTGTGTGGAGGATTTCATTCAGTTTCACAAGTAATTTACTTTGAATCTAATTAGATGCAGTGATTTATTGACAGCACTTTCTCATCTTTATTAATCTTCTGTCTTTTGAACAATTTAAATAGAATCGGATGTCACATGTCCTGCTTAAGTAAAGAATTTATATCAAGACGCAGAGATAAACACAGATGATTAACATTTTCAATACACATCGTGGGAAAAGAACAGGATATAAAGTAGATAATGACATTTTCTGAGCCATAATCAATTTCTCATCACTTATCTCGATGTCTCCATATGGTTCCAAAGCCATTTCCCTCGCTTTTCCCATAGTTGCCGATCTCTAATTCTTCCAATAATTTCAAAGGGATCTCGCATCACTCAGGAGTAAATCAATCTATTTTCTCTTTTTGGTGCTTTATTATTTTTGTTTGATTGTGTACTGCGGCATGAAGGCAGATTATGACACTCCCACAATTTGTCCATCTTCCGTGTTCAAACCAGATTATCGCCTAAAGGTCTCTCTTGAACGTTGCACAAAGTTCTCAAAGTACAGAATAATGGTAACGTCTGTTCAGTGTTCAGCAATTCATATTACCTTCCTGTTATGGAATTATGCATGCACAGGAGAAGTTAGACCATCAATGCATCATCATTGTATGTTCTGCTGCTTTGAAGATTACAAATCTTCCAGCTCAGTGAGTAAACTTATATCCATCACAGACACGGAAAGAACAATACTGGCCAAGGGACTCAACTACAACCACAGGGACGCCAAGACAGCAGACTTCCTAGCAGCACGAGAATGCACTCTCAGGAAGAATGGACTGACAGAAGAGACACAACAAACAGTGAGACGAAGTATCGTACCTTTGACAACAAGGGAAAGACAAACACTTAACCTCAACACCAAGGAGAGGGAAGTACCAAAATCACTAAGAAACGATGAGAACATAATCATGCTACCAGCAGACAAAGACAGAATGACGATCATCCTTGACAGAGCAGAATGCAGCCAAAAAGAGCAACAACTACTTGCAGATACCAACACCTACCAAAAGAGGGAGGTTGACACCACTCCACAGCTCACCAATAGGAGAAACAACACACTGAGAAATCTACAAAAAAAACGAACAAATAACCATGTTTGACCTGCAAAAAAATGAAACCTGAAAGCAACAACACACACAGATGCTATGGACTACTGAAAGTGCACAAACCAGACATCCCATTCAGACCAATGGTATCACTACCAGGGACACCATCACACAAACTGGCTGAAGAAGTACAGCATAAATTGAAACACCTGATCAGCGGATCCAGACACTTATACAGTCAACATATTGAATTCTTGGACATCATCAGAAATATAAATATAGACATGGAAGAAGCTATGGTCTCATTTGATGCAACGGCACTGTTCACCTCTGTCGACAAAACCCTAGCCAGAGAAACGATAGCCAACCTGCTGGACACACAGAACAGAACAGACAACAGGATGGTGACAACAGACAACAAATACTGCATACTCAAGCATAGGACCTGTGCCTCACCACACACTTCACATTCAACAACCAAATATATGAACAAATCAACGGCACACTCATGGGCTTGCCCATCTCTGGACTCAGAGCAGAAGCTGTAATGCAAAGATTAGAACAAACAGTATTTCCACAAATTCAACGCAAACTCTGGATCAGGTATATGGATGACACCTTTGTAATCATTAAAAACACAGAAGTATGAACATACACCGGATCATCAAAGCCACACTCACAGGAATCCGATTCACTCGAAAGGAAGAAAATGACAACCAACTCCCATTCTTGGACGTGATGATACAGAGAACAATGAACGGAGAATTCACCACAAAGGTATACAGAAAATCGACAGAAAAAGACCAAGTCTTGAACTACGAAAGCAACCGCTCCAACACACACAAACGAAGTTGCATCAAGACACTGTTCAAAAGGGCCACACACACTGCAATGCACCAAAACTACAAAAAGAGGAAGAAGAACACCTCTATAATGTATTCGCCAACAACGGATACCCGCGCAATTTTATCAACAGATGCCTAAGGGAAAACAACGGAACGAGGACATGCCCAACCAAAAGGATTAGCCACACTGCCTTACATCAAAAACATTTCTGAACTGACAGACAGATAGACTAATGCGACCACAAGGACTCATAACAACACACAAACCAACAGCCACTCTCAGACACCAACTAACCAGAACGAAGGATCCAATACCCAGCATGAGCAAAACCAACGTAGTGTACAAAATCCCATTCAAGAACTGCACAAACCACGACATAGGACAAACAGGAAGACAGCTAACGATCCGTATCCATGAAGACCAACTAGCCACGAAACGGCACGACCAGCTCTCCTGAGTAAGCACACACGTAGGTGGCAAGCAACATGGGTTCGACTGGGACAACGCAACTATGATAGGACAAGCAAAACAGAGAACAGCCAGGGAATTCCTAGAGGCATGGCACACATCCACAGATTCAATCAACAAGCACATCAACCTGGACCCAATATACCAACCACTGCAACAGACAGCTGGAACTGACAAACGGAAGCGGCAGAGACAAACCACTACAGATGCCAGAGGAAACATCACAGGAGGGTCCCAAGCATTGAGGATGTCATTTCGACAGGGGACGAAACGTCTGCAACACAAATTCCCAGCTCGGCGAACAGAACCACAACAACGAGCCCCCGAGTTACAAATCTTTTCACAAACTTTATAACAATCACAAATTTGTTTCATAGTCCACAGTGGGTGCACTAGATGAATTAATATGTCCACGCTCGTAGTGTGTGGCTTCTGGTGAAATCTGTTTTGATTACAAGTGTACTGTCCCATCGATCGCATTTTTTCGGAACTTAAATCACTTTGTATCTGTTTCCAGAACAATGGCGACTCGTCCGAGGTGGATGGGCTCAGGTCAAACCAGAAAATACTTAGCATACGATAATGATCCAATCATCAGAGCAGTTCTTACTTGGAAGACCATTTTTTCTTTCCCAGCTTCCTCACTCAACTGTGTTCTCACGGGGTAGCACAGCGCCAAGTATGCGGGTTTGATTCCAGCTTGTCAGACTGTCTGTGTGCAGTTTGCGCATTCTCCCCATGTCTGCATGCATTTCTTCTGGGTGCCCCAATCTCCCCTCATGATCCAGAGATGTGCAGGTTAGGAGGATTGACCATGTTGACGAGGACAATACATTCTCTACTGTGTGGAATAAAGGGCCATCATCCTATCAAGTCAAAACCAACTCTCGAAGGTTAACCCACCCAGACCCATTCCCAATCCCATTATCCTATATTCAGCTCTGACGAATGAACCGAAGGCACACATATGTGATCACTATAGGCAGCTGATCATGGCCAGTTCACCCGAACCTGCACATCGTTGGCCTATGGGAGGAAACCAGAGTACCCGGAGTTAAACTATACAGACACGGGGAGGATGAGCAAACTATACACAGACAGTCGCAGAGGTTGGAATCAAACTCAGGTCTCTGGTGCTGTGCTAACCCTACAGAACAGACGAATGAATGAGTTGGAAAAGAAAAGTCTTCTGCAAGATAGGCAGTGCTCAGATAATTGTGCTCAATATTTTCTGTAATGAACTGACCTCGCACTGTAAGGCGGAAGTGCTAAACACTGAGCCTTCGTGTTCAGGGATGAGCACGGTGGGTGAAATTTCCATGGGAGATGCGAGATTACCGGATAGGCAGGGAAAAATCTCGTGTGTTTACACGGATGGGGGCTCTGGAAGGCATGTTATTCCGAGGGTCAGTTCAACATTGATTAGCTGAGCAGCCTCCGTAGCTATTCAATGATTCTTTTGACATAAAAATATTCAGACCTTCATGTCACTATATTCGTCGAAATCCCGAGTTCCAAGTCTGAAAGAAAATGAATGCAGCCACAGTTACTTGCCTTAGACTAGTTAGGGTTAAAATTGTGAAAAGGGACCTATTTACATGTTTTTAACCAAATCTCAGCGCATACGAACTCCACACGAAAATAAACAAAATTGTGACCCTTCAGCCTATTTCCTCTTACAGCAAATCTCCTGGCATTTGTGATCCTATCCCAGGGAAAGTGTGGAATCTCCAAATGCACCACTCGTTACTTGGTGGCCATGGCAATGGCGGATCTACTGACGATTATCACTGAGGTCATGCTTCTCCGAATCAATTGGTATTATTTCCCGATGCCTCTCCTGAAACTCACTGCTGTGTGTAAAGTTAACTACCTCCTGGCTCGATTAGCAATGGATTGTTCAGTCTGGTTCACTATCGCCTTCACCTTTGATCGATTTATTGCAATTTGTTGCGCGAGGCTTAAAATTAAATATTGCACCACCAAAACTGCAACAGCAGTTCTTGCAACAATCAGTATATTTTTTGGTTTAAAAAACATACCCATTTACTTTCGTTTTAAGTCTAGACGAATTATTAACAACGTTCCTCTGTATTGTTATAACAAACGAAGCTATTTCACTGACCCGAGATGGAATGCATTTAGAATGATTGATAAGGTTTTAACGCCATTATTACCATTTGGTTTAATTCTGTTGCTCAATTCTCTGATAGTCAGGCATATTTTAGTGGCTACTCGAGTCCGTAAGGGACTGAAGGGTCATAGGAAGGGGCAGAATGATCCGGAGATGGAGAGCAGACGGAATTCTGTGATTTTACTCCTCACCATATCGTGCAGTTTTATACTGTTGTGGTTTCCGTATATTTTGTTCATTTTTAATGTTAATGAGCTCCTCGATTACCATTCTGAAAAGACATTTAAGGAAGTTGGCTATATGTTGAGGAATTTCACTTGCAGCACAAACACATTAATTTATTTTGCAACACAGTCCAAGTTCAGAGAACAGTTGAAGAACATGGTGAAATATCCGGTTACATTAATTATGAAACTAACTTCAAAAGGAACAAAAACTCAGTGCCTCTGAAATGATTACATGCGAATGGAAAGATTGGCAGAATATCACTGGGAAAGAAAACCGAGAAGCAAGACGTATTAAGGTGTGGTGACCAATCCACATGGAGGAACAGAGGAACTAATAAAGAACAGCAGCACCAGGTCAAACAGAAACCTCTCAGGCCTGAAGGAAATGAGCAGGCGTAACCCAAAACCACAAAAACAGTAAGGCAAATCATATATAAAATCCTTTATAATCTTCTATGGCTAATGGCAAAACAGCAAGAAAATTCTCACATCCCAGAGATAAGAGGATACGGTCGAGAGATAACACCCGTCCTGCAAACCCTGTTGTAATGTGCATACGAGGAAAGAGAATGATGTGTTAAGCTTGTGTGCTGCAGGATACTATTCTTACATGGTTATCAACAAAATCATTTTCTGTCCGACAGGGCTAAATGGTTCAACAAAGAAAGGATCAATTAGGCGTTGAACTTTATTCATCATATTATTGCCATTGATGCAGGAGCAGATTAGATGCAATGGTTTCTGTGATGAGGAACTCATCCCCACTCGAGAGAATGTGTATCCACCATCTTGAAGCAGACGCCTGAAACGTAATGAAACACTCGAAGGTTTGATCGGATTGGTGCAGCTCGAACACTACGTGAGATTCTCAACAGACGCAGCAGGAGTTTACCTGGTAAATTGGTTTTCTATCAAGTCAAATTTTCGCATCACAATTGGATTATGCCCGGAGACACATAAATTTAAGTAGTCTAGTTAACCTTTCAGCTCCTGATAAAGCAGGTATCCATCTATCACTGGAATCCCTTCAGCTGAATACGGCCCATAGTATTGTCTTCAATTATTTTGATTACTGAGGGGGTGGGTGTTTGGGGGATGCTAATTCATAGAGTAATTCATTCCAACCTTACTTGCATCGGGTTGAATAAAGATATCTGAGAATTGGTTGAGAGTGAGAATTTTGCACAATGGGGAGGAAGTGATTCACTTGACATTTCTTCCAAACGGTAAAGTGTGCTGAGCAGATAGTTCGGTGCAGGATTCGAACTCCCCCACCCGAACTCACGCCGAAGTACCACGTGCTGGTGGGTTGCAGAAAGAGGAAGTTGCAGCTATTGCACAAGTTGTTGGAGAAATCGTCAAAACGTGAAAACAGTCCAGGAGTGCTTTTGCTTTTTGTGCATTGGGTCTTGTCCGAGGGCGTGCGGGTTCTCTGCAGTATTAAAGCACCAAATGGATTGCAGAGATAGGCATACCGAATTGGAATCTACAAAGACAGCAAAGGTAATACGAAAGCATTTGTTTCTGAATGAAAGTAGTATCAAGTGTCCCTGTGGAAATGTTGTTGAAATCAGAGATCCATTGCTGATGCTCTGAGGATGTATCTTCAAACAACACCATTGTTAGATGCAGCTGTTTCCCTGAGGATCCCTTTTCCATGAAGATAACACAAAATCTGCTTAGATATTTCATCATTTAGACATTTTCTCATTCTACTGTATTTTCTTCTTTTTCATTCCAGAGCCATGCACAAGCTTTAGTATCTGTGAAACCAGTGAACTCGCCATCAGCTTTTATTACTATTTGTCATTGGGTTATTTCAGATAACGTTCTGCCTGTTTTGAGAAACCTGACAGAAATCTTGCGTCAGCAACTTTTAAAAGCTATGTTCGAAATTTCCAGTCAAGGAACGAATGACGAAAATCCTGTATTACTTCTCCAATCTTCTGCTTTTCCTCTCAGCAATTCTCATCAATAAATGGCAAAAAAGCTAAAACCTATGCACAAATTACACATTGTCCTTCTTCTATAGTACTTCGTTTAAATGTAAATTTGACCAACTGTGTTACAGTCCTTAACTCTAGCCAATGCTTGCCCTCACTATCTTGAATGATGACATTTACAGATTTGAAAACAATGCATGCAATTGAATTGCGGTGATGTTGGACAGGTCCTCGAGGGAATACGAAAAGTGGATGCGAGCTCTAGAAACATGCCGTTCAAAGAAATGCCAGTCTTAATATCGTTTGATGATGGTTTCCTACTTGATTGAACAGTTTTATACAAAAAAATAGTAATTCAGTCTCCACTTCAATGATTGTTGATTGGCGCTTGCGCAAAGCGTCCTGTGTTTGATACACTGTGTCAATCTACGACGATGTAAGAGAATGTTGAATTACTTCTGCATTATCCAGTGCCTGAACTTTGTATGACCAAGAACCTTTCATTTGCTGCCCACCTCTCACTGTCAGATTCTCCAATCTCTGGGAATATGGAACTTTGCTTCGGGGCGTGCATTGAAAGTGGGATTTATTCTTTCTCTGAATCTTGGTGTCTGTCAGTGTGAATTGCACCATTTGTTTCAGAATCTCTGGTTTTGTGCTTAAGTGAGATCCACTCTGCTCTGAAGCTCTGCTCAACATTGAGTGTCAATCCCTATTTGAACACCTCCAGTCTGCATACAAGCATAATCTCAACATTCCCTGAGCCCAGTCATTTTAACACTGCATCCTGCTTGCAAGCCCATTGGTCCGTCCTCGGTATTCTACCATACTCCAGTGCATCACCGCGAAAGCTGGAGAAGCAACACCTCATCTTCAAACGAAGCTTGTTCACAAACTTCTCGACTAATATTGATTTCCGCACCTTCAAATTGTGAGCTCATTCCTTCATTTTCTTTCAACTTAGCATTTTACCTTCTCTATCACGCTCTCTCCCCTCACACCCTCACCAATGGGACAGTCTACTCTCGCCAGTTTTGGAGATAGAAACATAGTTGTTCTAAAATTCACACAGTGTGATCACTTAATCTGAATTGTCAACATTCTATCTAAGTCGCAGCAGTCCAACCATCGCCCCAGCAATGTTGCATAAATGCTGCTCGCGCCACACATCAACATCTAAACTCAAAACTTGAGTTTCCTCACTCTCTATGGATACAGCCCTTGACCCACTCTGGACTCCAATATTTTGTTGTTTTCAGTATCCCATTCTACAGAACCTATTCTCCAAACCTCGCCCCCACCACTGTGTCCCGCCCAGCACACCCCAAACTCCGCCCCGAACACTGTGCTCTGCCCAGCACGCCCCAAACCACTCTCCGAAATTCTGAGTCCCGCCCAGCACACCCCAAATTCCACCCACAAACACTGTGACACGCAAAGCACACCCCACACACTGTGCCCCGCCCAGTACAACTTATACTCCGCCATCAAACATTTTGCCACGCCAGCAAACCCAAAACCCTGTCCCGAAACACTGTGCACCGCCCAACACAACCCAATCTCCGCTGCCAAACACAATTCTCTGCCCAGCTCACTATCAAACATCGCTCCCAAACACGGCCCCTCCCATTGCGCAAACCCCACCAACTACTATTTCCTTCGCAGTGCACCCAGGTCCTTCCCCAAACACTGTGGCTAGCCCAGCGCTCCCCAAACGCCGCTCCCATGCACTCTACGCTGTCCTGATCACCTAAAACCCTTCCTCAACTATAATGCCATGCCTGATGCACCCCAAACCCGTCCCTACCGCAACACCCAACGTCTAAATTCAAAGCAACCATTTTTCCAAACTCCCCCCCCCCCCTCCATTATCCAATTTCTCCTCCTTCCCTCCTGAGGACCAGGTCGT
Source organism: Hemiscyllium ocellatum (assembly GCF_020745735.1). NCBI lineage: Eukaryota > Metazoa > Chordata > Chondrichthyes > Orectolobiformes > Hemiscylliidae > Hemiscyllium > Hemiscyllium ocellatum. The sequence continues at coordinate 445,108 of NW_026867542.1, forward strand.
TCACTTTCTCTCTGTCTTTTCAGTTATGTCGTGGGGTTTTTGTTGGAAGGTTGCAGGTAGGGAACAGATGTGATTCACTCTCTTTTGTAGTGCTGGAGTGGAAGGGAAGGTTTGTCAGCGAGGCCTCGATGAAATTCTTCAATTTTGTTCCCATTAAAAACTAGGCCTGATGCTTTTGGACCATGTTTGACATCAACCAATTCTTGGCCCTACGTGCTCGGACACAGACTTCAAAACTTCAACACGTCAGCTCAACCAATTGTGTTGTGATGTTGACACTGGCCTCCCGGTGTATCATGCCGAGGATGGGCCGGAGGACCTTTGGGGCTGCCCATTGCCCCGTCCTTGCTGGAGACCACCGAAGCTAACACACAGCCTCGCTGCCATCCAAGCCCTGGAAGCTGGTGATGGAGAGCTTTAGCTGCTGGTGGAGATGGTGCCAGATCTCATTAAGTTACTCCTGCTCAACCACGACATTGTGCAGGATGCACCGTGCTGAGAGAGGTGAGTAGAGGACTCCCAATCCTCCATGTTTTTGCCAGGAGTGGGCGAGTTCATGGATGTGGGAATTCAGGACACTTTGAAGGGTAATCATGGAAACTGAGAGACCGGGCTGGCGAGGCTGCAGTCAGCCGTGGTGCAGTAATGACCCACAACACCAATTGGGCCACATTGATGCCTCAGTCAAATGCACAGCCAATTGGTGCAGCAAATCTAAAACAGAGGCAGAACCGAGATTTCCATGCACTGAGCAGCAATATTGGTCCAGCACTATGATTGGCTCACTCGCACTCGGAGCAGTACGCAGCCTAGTCCTATATGCCTCTGCATTAAATCCACTACTGGGAATAAAATTGGCTAATTGGCTATCCCAGCTCTAGGCCCCCGATGCATCCTGAGCCGATATTTCTCTGCTTTGTGGAGATATTGGCTAATTGACGAACATAGCACGAGGTCTGAGTTGCATCCGAGACATGCATTAGGGCCATGTGCGAGTGGGATGTGCATCATATCGTTCCAAGATTCAATCAGCACTCTCTATCCCTGATTTCTGGAGTTGAGCTAACGCAAGATCAAATTTAAGTACCAGCCCCAGGATCTTGGTCTTAGGCCTAAACATCCTCAAGCTTTGATCTCAATTTAACCCCACATCATTGAGTGTGAGATCGATTTTGGAAAGGGCCCGAGAATGGAGCCTGGGACTCTCCTGCTCTGTGTGCACATGCATCTAGCTAGGAGTGTGAAGGTCCTTAGTTTCACAGCATTCTGTATGGTCAACTCCCCAAGATGCTGCACAGGCTTACGTTTGCCTACATTGTGGGTCTTGGTCAGTGCCGGAATGAAAAGTCAGGAAAACTGGCAGATGAGGCATACTGGTCTGACTCACCTGGCTTATTTCCAAACAGAAGGCCAGTATGTTCATTTCCATCAATTACTGGGTGTTAACTATCTTTGGTTAGGAAAGAGATTGGTCTTGTTGGCAGTACTAGGTCAAGTTGGAACCTGGAACTTTCCTCCTATGGACGTTCATACATGTGGGAGCTCTCAGTCCCATAGATTCCATGAAGGATCAACAAACACGAGCATGAGACCGGGCCTGCATCTAAATCTACCTGTCTGGATCTTCAAAAGACCACGTTGGGTGAAATTGTTAAATTCAGTGCTCAGCTGAAAATGGAGCCTGAGGACTACACTTCCCTGCAAGAGGCACGAACCGCCCCACACGGAGTGAAATTGTTAAAATCAAGTCTCGATCTTAGGTCGTGAAACGGCATGCCTCTGCAGTGTATTATAAGGAATGTGGAGGAGAAGAATTTAGTTCCTGGTGAATAAACAATTCCAGGTGTAATATAAACACTGAAGAGCATATTCAAATGCATAGGGGCAGTGCAAGATTAATTGTTTAAAACTCAGGAATAGGAAATGTGGAATCACAAATTTGTTTGTATACTGCAGACCTCCCAACGACCAGCAGGCAAGAGAACATGCAGACAGATCTTGGAAATATGTAACAACAAGGTTGATGTGGTGGGTGGTTTTAACTCCCTTGACATGCTAGGAACTTGTGTGGGCAGAATTTGTAATGACCCTTCCGCAGGAAATCTTGGCACAATAGATAAACTGTCCAACTAGGGAAGGGACCTGAGTTTAAGAACTGAGCCAGGCCAGATACGTGAAGTTTCAGTGTGGAAGAATTTTGGGAGAAGTGACCATAATAATATGCTTTGTGGCTGTAGTGTGAGGTTGCTGAGTGGTTAAAGTGATGGATTGCTAATCTCTTGTGCTCCGCACGCGTGGGTTCGAATCATATCATCGTCGGTGTTTTAGTATGTGGAAAGGCAAGGAGTGATTCAGGATAGTCATCATGGCTTTGTGCATGGGAAATCATTTCTCACAAACTACATTCAGTTTCTTGAAGATGTAACAAAGAGAATTGATGAGGGCAGGGCAGTAGATGTAGCCTATATGGACTTTAGTAGGGCGTTCGACAAAGTTCTCCATGGGAGATTGATTATCAAAATTAGATATCATGCCATACAGGGAAACTAGCCATTTGGATATAGAACTGGCTCAAAGGTAGAAGACACAGGCTGGTGGTGGAGGATTGTTTTTCACACTATAGGCATGTGACCAGTGGAATGCCACTGGATCGGTGCTGGGTCCTTTACTTTTTGTCATTTACATAAATGATTTGGATGCGAGCATAAGAGGTACAGTTAGTAAGTTTTGTGATGAAACCAAAACTTGTGATGTTGTGGATAGCGAACAGCGTTATCTGCGATTACAACAGGATCTGTGCCAGATGGGGCAATTGGCTGAGGAGTGGTAGATTGAGTTTAATTGAGATAAATGTGAGGCGCTGCATTTTAGGAAAGCAAATCTTAGCAGGACTTATACACTTAATGATAAAGTTCTCGTGAGTGCTGCTGAACAAAGTGACCTTGGAGTGCAGGTTCATAGCTCCTTGAAATTGGAGTAGCAGGGCGAAAGGATAGTGAAGAAGGCATTTGGTATGCTTTCCATTATTCGTCAGAGTACCGAGTACGGGAGTTGGGACGTCATGTTGCGGCTGTACAGGACATTGGTTAGGTCACTCTTGGAATATTGCATGTAATTCTTGTCTCCTTCGTATCGGAAAGAATTTGTGAAACTTTAAAGGGTTCAGAAACGATATCCAAGGATGTTTCCAGGGTTGTAGGATTTGAGCTACATGGAGAGGCTGAACAGCCAAGGGCTGTTTTCACTGGAGTGCCAGAGGCTGAGGGGTGACCTTATAGAGGTTTGCAAAATTATGAGAGGCTTGGATAGGATAAATAGGCAAAGTCTTTTCGCTGGGTCGGGGAATCCAGAATTAGAGGGCATTAGGTTTAAGGTGAGAGGGGAAAGATATAAATGAGACCTCATCGGCAAACTTTTTACGCTGAATGTGGTACTTGTATGAAATGAGCTGCCAGAGAAAGTGGTGGAGGCTGGTACAGTTGCAACAGTTAAGGACATTTGGATTGGTATATGAATGGGAAGAGTTTGGAGGAATATGGACCAGCTGCTGGCAGGTGGTACTAGATTAGGTTGGAATATTTGGTCGGCATTGAAGTGGTGGATCTAAGGATCTGTTTCCATGGTGCACATCTCCACGTCTCTAACATGATCACGGATAGCGATAACAGCAGTGCCCTTAATATGAGTGAAAGCAAACTATATAAATATTAGGCAGGAAAAGGAAAATTTTGATTGGACGAAGGTATTTTAGGGTAAAACTACATTGGACATACGGGATTATTTCAAACAGCAGTTGACAAGATTTCACAAGTGGCACATTCCTGGGAGAATGAGGGATGTTAATGGCAAGTTACACGAACCTCCGATGACCCGGGATATTAAGACCTTAGACAGGAAGACAAGGGAAGTATTTGTAAGGTCGAACATGATGGAAACTGATGAAGCCAATGAAGTACGTATGGAAAGTGGACAAAAACATAAACAAGAAATTAGAAGGACTAAAATGGGTCATGAACTGTCGTTAGCAAAGAGGATGAAGGATAATTCAGTGTTTTTTTAAAATATGGGTAAAAAATCAAGAATATGGCCAGGGAAAGAGTTGGCCAACTGAATGAACGAAACGAATACTTTGTCACAATATTCAGCATAGAGAATAAATTGGTGGAGGATGATCTTAGGGACGAGATTGTCACGGTGAGTTAGGTACATTGTCCTTTCCACACTCTGTGACTGGGAGTCAAAGTGCAGGTATGGATGGTGAAGTAGAAATCTAGACAGATGGACAAGGTGGTAATGGTGTAGATAGATCACTTTCCTTAGTGAGGGTTTGTTGAAATGTCACTGAAGGATTTCGTCATGAATGACTTATCATGGAGAGATGGTGGGAAGTGAAGAGCTAATGATATGCAATGTATGACGTTGTTGGTGCTCTAGGGATGGAGACTGTGAAATAGAGATAGGTAGAAGTATAGACAGAACATGTGAGAGACAGAAAGGATTGAGAGCCACTGAGTAAGAGGGCACTGAGATAGCAGTGACAAACCATAAGACGTCGAGGGAGAGGGGGGAGAGAAATAAAAACAGCCATTGGGAAACAAAGAGAGAAGGTCAGTGAGAAAAGGGAAAAGGGACTAAGACATAGATCAAGACAGGCAGAGCGAGATGGAGGGATAAAAGTAGAGGCACAGTGATTGAAATAGATCGGAGATAGAGCAAGATAAATCATAAAGCTATGTGTCCACAGTTCCTGATGCGCCATGTTTGATTAACTGTGTGAAGTGACAGTCAGGGATTAGCTTAAGTTTACACTTCGTAGCACCTGTACGCCATCCACTCGTCTGGCACATCTTAGCCAAAGAGGAATGGGTATGGACAGACACAGCCTGGACACCTGGACTCCAGACCAGGTCACCTCGGGCCAGGAAATGGCAGCGGGCGGAATCTGGACCGTTCTGATCCATGTCATAACAACACTGTTGTTCTCAAAGGCAGACAGAGAGTGACATGAGAGAGAAAGACAGCTGTGGAATGCGACAGAGAAAGAGAGGTGGACAGAAAGACATAGAGGACTGAAACCCATCGATCAGTCCAACCAGTCTATGCCAAGCATAATCCCAACATAAACTAGTCCCACCTGCCTGCTGCTGTCCCATGTTCTTCCAAATCTTTCTTGTTCATATACCCATCGAAATGTCTTCTAAATGTTGTTATTGTACCCACATCATCCACTTCATTGGGAAGTTCAATCCAAATGTGAACCACCCTCTCTGTAAGAAAATTATTTCTGATGTCTGCTTTAAATTTCTCTCCTCAAAAATGTGCCCCCTAGTCTTGAAATTCCCCACCTTAACGAAAAGACAACCACCAACAACATGATTTATGCCTCTCGTTATTTTACAAACTTAAGTCAGATCATCCCTCTCAACCTCCTATGCTCCGGTGACAAAAGTCCCAGCTTATCCTGATGACTCAAGCGTTCCATACTCTGCACAATCCTGGTAAATCAGTTTTGAACCCCCTTCACATTGCTAACATCCTTCCTGTAACTGGGCGACCAGAACAGGAAACGGTATTCCAAAAGAGGCCTCACCAATATTCTGTACAATCTCAACATAATATCCAAACTCTTAAACCAAAAGGACTAACCAATGAAAACAAGCTTGAAAAAACACCTTTTTAAACCATCCTGTCCATCTGTGACACAGATCTTAATGAACAACGAACGTGACCTTATTGATCTCTGTGTTCTGCAACACTTTACCTCATGTCCCACTCTTAACTGTGAAAGACCTACCCTTGCTTTTTGTACCAAAATGCAATAGCTCGCATTTATCCAGAGGGAGAATCTGTGAGAGAGATCAAGACAGCAGAGAGCGAGGGATAGAAATTGAGAAAAAGAAGGAGAGTGTCAAGAGACTTGGCAATTGAGAGACAGAAAGGGAAATAGAAAGACTCAGAGGGAGTGAGAGACAAACACAGATCTCATCAGTTTTGTTTTGCTGTTGCCTGTCAGGGAGTGTGATGCCCCACTTGCCTGGATGGCTGCAGCTCCAACAACACTTAAAATTGACAATGACCAGGCCTACTTAATTGGTACCACATCCACACCCTCCACCACGGACATTCAGAAACAGCAATCTCCAAAACGTACTGCAGAAAGTCACCAACGATCCTCAGACTGTACCTTCCAAATTAAAGACCCCGTCCATCTGGAAGGATAAGAGCAGCAGATGCACGGCAGCCCCACCCCCTGTAAGTTGCCCTCCAAACTAGTCACCAACCTGGAAATATATCCGTCATTCCTTCAGCATCACTGGGTTAAACTTCTGGCATTCCGTCCCATTAACCCACAGCAATGGACTGCAGCAGTTCAAGCAGCTCACACCACATTCTCAGGAGCAACAAGTAACCGGGAATTTATTCCCGCTGAGTCTGCCACGCCCATGTACAATGAGAGAATAGAAGAGATTGAGGCTAAGAGGCATTAGATTTAAAAGAATAATGAGGAGGAATTATTCCCTCAACTGTTTTTGAAACAATGGAATTCATTTCTCACAGTGCGTGAGATGTCAGTTCATTGATTAAATTGAAAAGAGGACTCAGACAGAGTGTTAGTTCCTAACTGATTGACAAGTGGAGTAAAGGCTGAGCTGTGATTAGCCACGGTCTTATTCAAGGGTAGGTCAGGCTTGAATTGCAGACGCCTGCTACGAATCCCAAATTCCTTCCGTAGTGAGAGATAGAGAGATGGAGAACTCTAATAAGGCGACTCTGTGTGGAGTTTTCACATTTCCCCATGTCTGCGTGTGTTTCCTCCGGGTGCTCCCGTTTCCTCCCACAATTCAAAATGTGCAGGGTCGATGAATTGGCCATGCGAAATTGCCCGTAGTATTAGGTGAAGAGGTAAATGTAGGGGAATGGATCTGGGTGGATTGCGCTTCGGCGGGTTGGTGTGGACTTGTTGGGCCGAAGGGCCTGTTTGCACACTGTAAGTAATCGAAGTAATTGCACAAAGATTAATCCTGGTTTGCCCCGTACATGAGGAACCTGAGATCCAGCAGTTGAAAAGTGCTTGGATGAGTTTTGAGTTGTGAAGCAGTAATCTGTTTGAGCGACAGTGCTAGGGACAAAAAGACATTCAAAAAGGCGCCATGAATTAACTTGTATGTATACAGGAACCAGTACAACAGACATAAAGTACAAAAACGCTCCTCTCCATTTGACTAACATATGCTCCCGACTACTAACTCCAGGAATAAACTCAGATTAATGTCTCATCAAAAATAAGCATGGCTTTCCACATCTGGCTTGGCTCAGTGGTTAGCACTGCTGCCTCCCAGCACCAGAGACCTCGGTTCAAATCCAACCTCAGGCGACTGTCTGTATGGAGTTTGCACGTTCTCCTCGTGTCTGTGTGGGTTTCCTCCCACAGTTCAAAGATGTGCCGGTCAGGTGAATTGGCCGTGATAAGTTATCCATAGTGTTCGGTGCCTTAGTCAGAGTGAATTGAATGTCGGTGGGTTATTCTTCGAAGGGTCAATGTGGACTTTTTGGGCTGAAGGGTCTGTTTCCACACGAGAGTGAATCCAGTCTGAAAAAAAAACCTGAGCATCCATGACCTTCAAACGAGACTGCTCCTCGATTCATTGAACTGGATGATTGTACAGAGGGTTAGCAGGTTGCAAAGCCTCAGTTGTACAATGGAATTATATGAATACGCTGGGGTGGACAATCTCAATAAATTGATTTAGTTACAAACAAAGAAATATATTTATTTAGCTCGACATCAGAATCGCGCTCACGCAGGAAGTAGTTTACGCCCTCCATTGACTTGCATCACCGTTGGCCAATGGGAATCCATGGTGGATGGAAGTAAGCTGGGCCGCCAGGCAATCAGCGCTTCCCTAATGTCTGAATGCAGAAGTTGGACAATGAAGCTGCTGATTGGTGCTTAAAGGAGGTGCTGCTGCTCCTCATGTCTCACTGAATGAAGATGGAGTTTCAACAAGACTGAACCATCCGCCTGTGGGAAATCATCTGGGAGCATTTTATTGTCTTTCTGTTCTTTTCTCATTTGTGGTTAAACTGCTGACTTGCAAGAATTGCACATTCAGAAAGTGAATCCAGGGAAGGGAACATTATCTGGAAAGTGAGGTCCATGTCTCCCGCTCTGTAAAAGACAATGACATCGGTTACTGTTCTGAGGAAGAGTCACTCGACCCGAAACTTGAAACTTTGATTTCTCTCCACTCATATTGCCAGACCAGCCGAGCTTTTCCAGCAATGCCTACGTGTGTTTGTGACATCCTTTACTCAGTCAGTTTGGCGCACTAGTTTATCTGGCTAGCAAAATTATGTCATTTCATAATGTTTGCAATTAAAAAGGGTGATATCCAGGCAAGAACTGGCAATGTGATGAGGCATTCAATTAATATCAGGTTGAACTATGCCATTTTTTTTGTCATACTGAACATATTTGCAAATACCATGCCAATATAACATCCACCAGGAGAAAGTGAGGAGAGCAAATGGTGGAGGTAAGAGTCAAGAGTGTGGTGCTGGAAAAGCACAGCTGGTCAGGCAGCATCCGAGGAGAGGGAGAAACCATGTATCGGGCATAAGCCCTTCATCAAGAACGAGGTTTGTGGGCTCGGGGCTGAGAGATAAATGCGAGGGTGTTGGGGCTGGAGGAAGGTGGGTGAGAATGTGAGAGGTAGATGAAGGTGGGGGAGAAGGTTATAGATTGGAGAGGTGTGTGGAGTGGATAGATGGGAAAAACGATGGACAGGTCAAGAGGGCAGAGGCGAGTTGGAAGCTTGGGACTGAGGTAACATGGGGGAGGGGGGAACTGGTGAAATCCGCATGAAGTCCGTGTGGTTGCAGGTCCCAAGGCGGGAGATGAGGTGTTCTTGCTCTAGGCTTCGGATGGTTCTGGTTTGGCAGTGGAGGAGGCCCAAGATCTGCAGCTCCTGAGCAGGGTGGGAGGGGGAGTTGAAATGTCCAGCCACTGTGTGGTTTCAGGAGTCCATGCGGAATCAATCGGCAAGCACTGAGGGAGATGATGTGGCTATGGCAGCGAGTCTGCTTCAGGGCGTGGATGAAAGATTTGTTGCTGAACACTTCAACTGCCCGCCCCACTCCTTTAAGTACTTGCATGTGGGCGGCGAGAGGGGGTGTCGTGGGGGGACCCAGGGAGATAGTGAGGAAAGAGATCAATCTAAGGCTGGTGCAGTTTAGAAAGGAAGCAAGTCAAACAGTCAGAGCAGGAAGGAATCAAACAGAGAACAAGATAGGACTGATAAATTAAACTGTACTTACTTCAATGCAAGAAGCCTAAAACAGTAGGCAGATGAAATCAGCACATGATGAGGAATATCGCACTTGGATAGCATATCCATCACATAAAAGTGGCGCGGGGTGTTTCGGACTGGCAGCCTGATACAAATGCTGTAGGAAGGATGGGATGGGGGTCAAGACAGGTGCGGGGTGGCGGGTAGTGGCGGGGCGGGGGGAGGTGGGGGAGTGGGAAGCGTAGCAACGATTATAAGGGATAGTATTACTTGTTGTACTTAGGATACTCCTGGGAACACAGCCTGGGGCATTATTTAGGTGGAACTGATAACTAAGAAAGCGATGATCACCTTATTGGGATTGCAATATAGACCCGCTAATAGTCACCGGGAAATTTAGAAACAAATTTGTAAGGAAAATTCACTTTTCTGTAAGAATAATAGGGTGGTTACCGTAAGGAATTTTATCTTTGCAAGCATAGACTGGCACTTCCATAGTGGTAAGGTTTCTGATGGAGAGGAATTTGTTCCGTGTGTACAAGAAAATGTCTGATTCAGTATGTGGCTGTTCGTACGAGAGAAGCAGCAAAACCCAACCTATTCTTGAGAAATTAGGCAGAACATGACTGAGGTGTCATTGGGGTAGCACTTTGAGGCTAGCGACCATAATTCCATTAATTGTAAAATAGTTAATGAAAAGGTGAGACAGGATCTGAAAGCTGAAGGCCTAAATTGGAGGAAGGGAAATTTTGACCGTGTTAGGCAAGAACTTTGAAAAGCCGATTGGGAGGTGGGGTGGGGGATCGTAGATGTTCGCAGGTAAAGGGGACAGCTGAAAAATGGGAATCTTTCAGAAATGATGATTTGGAGATTCCGCTGTTGGACTGGGGTGTTCTCAGAAATGAGATATTGAGAGTCCAGTGGCAGTATATTTCTATTAAGGTGAAAGGAAAAGGAGGTAGGTGCAGGGAATGGTCGATGACGAGAGAAATAGCTTTGGCAAATAGGATTAAGGAGAATCCAGAACGTTTTAATGAAAACATTAAGGACAAAAGGGTAACTATGGAGAGAATACGGCCCTTCAGAGATCAGCAAGGCAGTCTTCGTTTGGAGCTGCAGGAGATGGGGAGACGTGGAACGCATATTTTGCATCAGAGTTCTCTGTGGAGAAAGACTTGGAAGATGTAGAATGTGGGGAAATAGATGGTACCATCTTGAAAAATGCTCATATTACAGAGGAGGAGGTTCTGGAAGTCCTGAAATGCATAAAGGAGGATAGGTCACCAGGAACTGATGAGGTATACCCGAGAAATCTGGGAAGATAGGGAAGTGATTGCTGAGCCCCTTGCTGAGATATTTGTATCATCGATAGTCACAGGTGAGGTGCCGGAAGGCCAGAGGTTGGCTAACGTGGTGCCACTGTTTAACCAAGGTGGTGTTGAAAAGCCAGGGAACATTAGACCAGTGAGTTTGGCATCAGTGGTTGACACAGGATTTACATGTGTTAGTAAAGCAAGGACTGTTATGGATACTCAGCATGGGTTTGTACGTGGGAAATCATGTCTCACAAACATAATTGAGGTTTATGAAGAATTAACAAAGCGGATTGATGTCGCAGTGCATTAGACATGATCTGGGCTTCAGTAAGGCGTTGACAAGGTTTCCCATGGGAGATTGCTTAGCAAGGTTAGACTTCATGGCATACATGGACAACTCGTTATTTGGATACAGAACTGGTTCAAAGACGGTGGTGGTGGAGGGTTGCTTTTCAGACTGGAGATCTCGTGACAAAAGGAGTGACATAAGGATCAGTGCAGGAACAACTACTTTTCATTATTGTATAAATTCTTTGGATGTGAACATGGGAGTTGTAATTAGTAAGTTTGCAGCTGACATCAAAATTGGAGGTGTAGTGGACAGCGAAGAAGAATACCTGAGAGTACAACAGGATCTTGATGAGTTGGGCCAATGTGTTGAGGAGTGACAATTTGAGTTTAATTCAGATCAATACGAGGTGCTGCATTTTGGGAAAGCATATCAGAGCAAAAGTTGTCCACTTAATGGTAAGGTCCTAGGGAGTGTTGCTGAACAAAGAAGCCTTGGAGTGCAGATTCATAGCTCCCAATAAGTAGAGCGACTGGGCTTGTATACCCTTGAGTTTAGATGACTGAGAGGGGATCTGATTGAGACATATAAGATTATGAAAGGATTGGACAATCTGGCAGCAGGAAACATGTTTCCGCTGATGGGTGAGTACCGAACCAGAGGACACAGCTTAAAAATACGGGGTAGACCATTTAGGACAGTGATGAGGAGAAACTTCTTCACCCAGAGAGTGGTGACTGTGTGGAATGCTCTGTCCCAGAGGGCAGTGGAGGCCCAGTCTCTGGATTCATTTAAGGAAAAGTTGGATAGAGCTCTCAATGCTAGTGGAATCAAGGGTTTTGGAGATAATGCAGGAAGAGGATACTAATTAGGAATAATCAACCATTATCATATTGAATGGCGGTGCAGGCTCAAAGAGCTGAATGACCTACTCCTGCACCTATTGTCTATTATCTATAGAGCCGCAGGTAGACAGCATAGTGAAAAGGGCTTTCTTTTATTGGTCAAAGCATTGAGTATTGGAGTTGGGAGGTCATGTTGTGGTTGTACAGGATATTGGTTAGGCAAGGTTCGGAATATTGCATGCAGTTTTCGTCATCTTCCAATCGGAAATATGTAAAAATTGAAAGGTTTCAGAAAAGATTAGCAAGGATGTGCCAAGGTTGGAGGGTGTGAGCAATAGGGAGAGGATGAACAGTTTGAGGCTTTTTTTCCTGGAAATTCGGAGGCTGAGTGGTGAACTTGTAATGGTTTATAAAATCACAAGGGGCTTGGAGAGGATAGACAAGGGGTGGGGAGAGGGAATCCAGAACTTGAGGGCATAGCTTAAGGCTGAGAGCAGAAAGATATAAATGTAACCGAAGGGCGACTTTTTCAAACAGACGGTGATGTCGTATGGAATAAACTGTCAGAGGAAGTGGTAGACCCTGTTACAGTTGCATTTGGATGTGGACATGAATAGGAAAGATTTACTGGGACATGGGCTAGAGCAGGCAAATGGGACTTGATTCGGTGAGAATATCACGTCAGCATGGATGAGATGGACTGAAAGGTTTGTTTTCATGCTGGACATCAGAACGACTCTAAAACAAGGATTCGACCATGCAGTATAAAGGGGCCATTCGGTCCATGCCTTATGCACGAACAGCAAATAGAAATCTACTAATTCTCTTGAATGTGCATCACCTTGCAAATATTTACTTTTGAAGTTTTATCTTGCACTGAGGTGGTGATGACATTTTAATCAACTTTTTCAGCATAATAGAAAGGAAGGATTTGGAGAAAGTAATCTAAAATTAACATCATGTCAAGATCTGAAATCACTCGATTTGTCAGGAACAGAACGTCGTGTATCATTCACGGTGGAGGGAATTTTTTTTCTCTGTTCTGTCTGCTTTCAAGAATTTCAAACAAAGCATTATGCTATATACATGCCGTGTAAGAGTGTTGCAGTGCACCGACAGTGAGAAAAGCTGAAATCAGCCTAAGATGAAAATTGCACAATTCGCAACCGAGAGAGAATGTTCTATGTTTGGACGAGACTTCCACTGATTGTTAAACCTGGAGAGGCAATGCGACAGTTTCTGCATGGATAAACCCTGGAAATGTATGCACTATTGGAAGGGAATCTATTACTTATCTGTTCTTGAGATTTATGAGCGCAGACACACGGGGGAGAGGCCATTCACCTGTTTTGTGTGTGAGAAAGGATTCAGTGTTCTCTCCAACTGTCTGACTCACCAGAAATGTCATGCTGTGCAGAAGCCATGCACCTCTGACCGTGGGAAGAGACTCACTGATACATCCACCCCATTGGCGCGCAAGCAAGTGGGTATTCCCCTGCTCTGATTGTGGGAAGGAATTCATCAGTTCAGCCAACGTGCTGAGACACAAGCGACTTCACACTGAGGAGAGGCCATAGTGTTGCTCTGACAGTGGTAAAAGATTTGTTCAGCCGTGTGGCTTGGTTATTCACCAACAGCTTCACAATGGGGAGAGGCTGTTCACCTGCTCTCAGTGCGGGGTGGGATATAATCAGTTATCTGAACTGCAGACACACCTTCAAATTCACACCCGGGAGAGGTCGTTCACCTGCTCTCAGAGCGGGAAGAAATTCACTCGATTATCCGTCCTGCAGAGACACCAGCGAGTTCACATTTGAGAGAGGCCGCCCGCCTGCTCTCGATGGCAGAAGGGATTCTCTCGAGTATCCAGCCTGCAGGAACACCAGCGGGATCACCATTGACTGCAGGAGTATTGCTGCTCATCATGTTTAGTACTGAACCATGTTGATACTGCCAGTGGGTGAAATGGGCAGCTCAGAGGGTTGTTTTTTTTTCTGCTAGAGTGGCCACCCTCACCACTTTGCTTCCAGTGAGGCGGATGCTTCAAATGCCATACGAAGCACTGAATGAAGAAAGGTTCGGAAGGTAGAAGCTGTTTCATCTGACATACAACCTCAATTATCCGGCAAGATGGCAAGATTGCAATGCTTGGCTAAACTATTCTCTGGCATTCAATGAACTGAACAAAATTATCCCCATCCGTTTCCTTCAGATTATTTTCTCGAATAACGTGCCACGTTGGCATAGAGACGGTCATGTTCTGAGGGGTTTTGTTTAATTGACATGGACGCTTCTCAAAGAAGGTACATGGGGATTTGTAAAGATGGCAAGTAATTTGGAATCGCTGAGGCAAAATGAAACCGGAAGGCTTGCTGAGCTTGGAGCTGGAGGATGTAATCTCCAGTATGGCTGTCGATTAAAGGCACTAGGTCTTGTGTTGGCAGCAAGCTGTCAGACATTGGCGATATGAATGAGGAGCAGGAAAGCTATTCAGCCGTTCGAGATGCCTCACCACGTGAGAAGATTGTGATCAATCGGATTGTCATCTTCACTCCTGTCTAAACGCTCAAAGCTTTCCACACAAGGTAGTCAAAAGATGATGCCAACACTGTAACTGAGTCAATAGAACTGGTATGTTCTCACTGTCAAAGGGTAGAACTTTTAAAGTAAAAGTTCTGGTGATCAAGGAGTATATCAGTGTTGGGAAAAGCGGCTGGTGTTTTCTCCAGGGAATGTTGCCCAAAGACAGAAGCTTCTGAGACACCAATTTGTTCTAATGTGATTACCACGTGTGAAAATAGATGTCATCAATTCCAAAACACGTATATGTTCAGTACGTCACTCCAGATGTGCCAGAAAGCGATGAAAAACTTCTATTCTGAGTTGCCAACTCAGCTGAAAACGTTATTAGAAAAACATTTTCCAAAATGTTCATTGTACTTATCCAGGAATTGTGGGAAATCCCAGATGGCCTCCTTATTCAAAGATCAATATACCCACCCACGTGGTTGACGATGCACTCCAATACATTTCCTCCATGACCTGCACCTCCGCCCTCTAACTCCAACCCTCCCAATGCAACAAGGATGGAGCCACACGCCCATCAACCTGTCCTCACTTTTCACCCCACCAAACTGCGCTTTATCATCCTCCGCCAATTCTGTCACTGACAAACTGACCCCACCACCAGAGACATATTTCCTTTCCCACCTCTTACAGAATTCCAGAGAGACTATTCCCTCCGTGAATCCCTGGTCAGATCCACGGCACCCCACTCACTCCTGACACCTTCCCCTATCACCGCAGGAAGTGAAAAACCTGCAACCACAACTTCCCCCCACCCCCGACAATCTGCATTCAAGCTCCCTAGGGATCCTTCCACGTACGGCTCAAATTTACCTGTACCCCAACCAATGTCACCTACTATATCCATTGCACCCGCTGTGATCTCTTATACATTGCCGAGACAGGACGCCAAATGGTGCAACTTTTCAGAGAATACCTCTGGCACATCTGCAACAACCAACCCTGCTACCCCATCGCTGAATACATCAATTGCTCCCTTCCACTCTTCGAAGTATATGCATGTCCTGGGCCAACTCCATCACAAAACCCTTCCACCCCAAGCTGGAGGAAGAATCGCTCATCTTCCACCATGGCACCCTGCAACCTTACCGGAGAAATGTGGATTTTACAAGTTTCCTCATTTCTCCCCTCCACCTACTCACTCCACCAAGCACCGCGACCCCCGCACCCCAGTTTTCCCTGTCCCAAACCACCAACTCGGCACCACCATTTTCACCTGTACATCGCCTTTCTCATCTATTTGTTCCATCCTCCTCTCCCACCTTCATCTCTCCAGTGTGGACTGATAAATGGGGATGGGGAGGTGTAGGGAAGGTGAGAAGATACTAAAGAGTACAATAGGTGAATGGGTTGGGGATGGAGGTGATAGGTCAGAGAGGAGGGTGGGTGAAGTTTGCAAAGACTTTAAACCTCAGCCAGATGTGGAAGAGTCAAAGTGTTGGAACATATGAACATAGAAAAGTATAGCACAGAACGAGCCATTTGGCCCATGATGTTGTGCCGAGGATCAATCCTAATGTAAAATAAAATAACCTTCGCACCCCTCAATTCACTGCTGTACATGTGCATGTCCAGATGTCGCTTAAATGTCCCGAATGACTCTACTTCCACCATCACCGCTGGCAACGTTTTCCAGCTCTTTGCCTAAAGAACCTACCTTTGATGTCCCATCCATACCTTTCTCCTAAAATCTTAATACCATGACCCCTCTCGCCAGTCAATCCTGCCCTGGGGAAGAATCTAGAAAGAAAGTAAAGTCCAACATTGAGACATCTGTTGTCATTTTTGAGAGGTAAAAAGCTTTTCCTCTGAATGGAGATGAGGAACAATAACAAGAAATCTAGAAAGCAAACCTGCCCTTGAATTTTAAAACGCATGGGAATAATATCACCAAGCAAGGTGGGAACCAACCATGAACCAGTTGCAGGTCTTTTGACAGGCAGTTCTGACAGCACAGACTCTGGGACATTTTCAGAGAGAAAGTTTCACAGTTTCACAGTTATAAGAATGAGAAACTGGGCAGAAATCGGTGTAAATTACAGCGGGCTGTGGGAAACGTTTGGGTTGATCCCTTCCGAAAGTGATTGACCTTTCAGGACTTCAGGAGGTAAACGCCAGGGACACTTAAAGTGGAATTGAATTCAAAACATCACAGAGATATGAGGATTGTGTTAAATAATGATGCTTTTCTTTGCTTCTCATTTGCACAATAAAGTTTGCAATTGTTTGACAAGGTGACCTATGGTACCATGCAATTATTTGCTGAATGGTTCAAATTAATAGCAAGGCTTTGGAGGGATCTGGGCTGAGTGTTGCTTAGTGGGACGAGATTAGTTTGGGATATCTGGTCGGCACGGACGGGTTGGACCGAAGGGTCTCTTACTATGCTGTTAACTCTATGACTCTATATTGATTGTCCCGAAAAAGGTGGCAGGATTCTTGTTCCCTGGGGACAAAGAAAACCAAGGTGAGTCTGTGAGAATTTCCATTTACAGTGAGGCAGCAGAAGATGGTCAGGTTCAGAAAGGAACGACAGGCTAAGCCCCCTGACGAAGGAACAGCGCTCCGAAAGCTAGTGCTTCCAAATAAACCTGTTGGACTATAAACTGGTGTTGCCTGATTTTAAACGTTGACCAGATGAAGCACGTATTCAAATGACGAAGCCCAGAGTGTGATGAATTTGGTTTTGGTTGCCCGAAAAACGATTTTTGAAAATGATTGGACGGGATGTCTCTGGCGAGGCCAGCAGTGGGTCCCCATCTCGAACTGTCCCTGAACAGTGATTGGCTATCAGTCAGCTGCTTGACGTGTTGCCACTTGGAGTCTCTGTGTCTGCCTTGTGACAGCTGGAGCCTGTCTCCCCTGTAGAATAAATATCTGTTTACTGCTTAATTTGTTATTCTTGCAAATGGATCTGATGAATGCGTGCATTAGGAGGGTGGGTGGTGTTTGCTCGTGAGAGAGAAAGTGGCAGCACAGTTGTTGAACCCATACTGCATCTCCTGTTCCTCCCTTCACTACTCACCTGACACGCACTCACACAATGGCCCCAGATCTGAAATCCATACAGAGGTTGTTCATTCCCTTATGGATGATAGATACAGGAGGAAATCTCAGCTCTTGAAACTCACGCAAGAGTCATGGAGTCCTACAGCACGGAGACAGGCCCTTTGGGCCAAACTGATACATGCTGACCGAAATGGCTTTCCACACTAACTCCATTTCCCTACACATGACCCTTATACTTCCAATCTTTCCTATCCATGTCTAAATGCCATTTATATCGTGTAAATGTACCCGTTTCAACCACTTCCACTGGCAGCTCATTTCATTAGCATTCCACTTTCTGTTTAAAACATGTTGACCCTAGTGTTCCCTTTTATTTTTTCCCTCTGATCTTAAACTGATGGCCTCCAATCCTGGATTCCCCAACCCTCGGAAAAACATTAAGTGCATTCACCCTGTGCCTCTCATGATCTTATACATATCTAGGTCCTTCCGAAATTTCTGTAAAGCTTACTTACAGTCCCTGATACGGGTTATTTCAGCATCATCAGCAAACTTACTAATCATGCCTTGTATATTCTCAACCATATTAGAAAACACTCAGTAACGGGCCTAGAAACAATACCTTAGGCACGCTACTGGTCACAGGTCTCCAGTCCGATAAGCATGCTTCCCACCATCAATGGAATTGTACATCCAATTTTCCAGTTCACCCTGGATTCCATGCAATCGAACCTTCCAGTGCAGCCTACCATTTGGCACCTTATCAAAGGCCTTACTTAATTCCATATTGACTAAGTTTACCACTCTGCCCTTGCCAAGACTTAACATAGTTTTAAGGCCTCATTTCCCACTCAGAAAGCCATGATGTCTACTTTTAATCAATCGCTCTCTTTCCAAATGCATGCATATCTCATCCCTCAGTCTCTTCTCAAGTAACTGACTCACCACAGATGTTAAGCTTACAGGTTATTCTTTGCAGCCTTTCTTGCATATGGGCACAACATTCGCTACCCTCGCTATCCTCCAGTCTTCTGCCTGTGGCTAAAGATGATGCAAAACTGTCAGCAAGAATCCCCTCAATTTCTTCTCTGGATTGTTGCAGTATTCCTGGACATATCTCTTCAGGACAAATATTTTTATACACCTTCACGCATTCTAATACATCTAACACCACCTGGACTGTGATATGGACTGTTCCAAAGATATCACCACTAACTTCCCCACTTTCCCAAGATTTCATGTCTTTTTCCACGGTAACCACAGAGGAGAAATATTCTTTGAGAATCTCTCTCCCTCTGCTGTTGTTCTGCAATACTTGTCCCCTTTGGTCTTGAGGGGCCTTACTCTCTCTCTAGTTAGTATTTTTCCATTACTATACTTAAGGTACCTGTTTGGGTCACTCTAATATCCTCAGTCAAGGCTATCTCATGTTCCCTTTTCGCCTTGCTGATTTCCTTCTACAGTAAACTCCTGTGTTCCCTATATCCCTTCAGGTATACCTTTGATCCCAGCTGTCTGTACCTGAACCACACTTATTTTATTTTCTGCGCAAAGTCTCAACACCCATTTTTATTCCTTCTAGTGCGCAGCACGGCGGCACGGTGGTTAGCACTGCTGCCTCACAGCGCCTGAGACCCGGTTCAATTCCCGACTCAGGTGACTGACTGTGTGGAGTTCGCACGTCTGCGTGGGTTTCCTCCGGGTGCTTCAGATTCCTCCCACAGTCACAAAGATGTACGGGTCAGGTGAATTGGCCATGCTAAATTGCCCGTAGTATTAGGTAAGGGGTAAATGTAGGGGTATGGGTGGGTTGCGCTTCGGCGGGTCGGTGTGAACTTGTTGGGCTGAATGGCCTGTTTCCACACTGTAAGTAATCTAAAGTAATCTAAATCGCTTGTTATCCAAGGTTCCCTATTCCTGCCATCCACGCCCTTTACTCACACAGGAACGGATAGAGCTGACTTTCGGTTGTGTCAATTTTAAAGGCCTGCAACTTGCCAAATGTCCTTTAACCTGTAAACAACTATTCAAATCAAGCCTTGCAAGCTCCTGGCTAATTCCTTGTCCCAGTTTAGGTCTTGAATCTGTGAACCAGTTCTGTCCCTCTCCATAACTATTTTAAATTTAATAGATGTATGGTTACTGGTCCCAAAGTGCTTCCCTTACCGTCACCTCAGTCACCTGCCCTGCCTTATTTCCCAAGACTAAATCGAGTTTTGTCCCTTGAGGAGTAGGATAATCTATATAATGCTTGAGGAAACCTTCCTGAACGTATTCAAATAATTGCAAACTATCTAAGCCCTTCATGCTCTGGCATTCCACGTCGATGTTGGGAAAATTAAAATCCCCTCCACTGACAACGTATTGCTCCTGCAAGTCTCCCCAGTCTCCCTGCATATTTATTCTTCGAATTGACGATTTGGGGGCTTATAGTATGACGTGACCATCCCCTGGTTGGTGCTTTGCTCTATCCACAAAGCCTCAGTGGATGATTCTTCAGTTATTCCATCTTGACTACTGCTTGAATACTCGCCTTCTTCAAAAATGCAATCACCCTCCTCACTTTTCACCACCTCTGTCCTGCCAGCAGCACCTGTCCCCTGTCTGAGAATCAAAGCTCACAATGTAATAAAATTCAGCCCGAGTCAAATTCTGAAGCAGCGAATTTTATTGAAACGTTCTTGCAAGGACGGGTGCTAACAAGCAGGCAGCCCAATCCAGAAATTACTCCACAATTTGTACAGTCTAATTCTTGGTACTTGCCCGTTTACCTCATTGGCCTTCAAACCGATCAATATTCCTCATTGTGTTCTGCCCCTTCCGAGCTGCACTCCACCCTTGTTCAGTTCTCCCCCGACTCCAAGCCGGGCGACGCTTCCCCCTATTTATCCTCTCCCTTATTTGTAAGTAATTGGCTCGCTTCAATGCTGACATGAGGGAATTGTGTTGAGTTTGGCATATCTTGATGTTCTTTTTTACCTTATCTGTTTGTGTGTAACATCTTCCATTGTTTGCAGGCACATTTCATTCCTGTATGCACATTGTAACTAATGAAACGTAACTATATCTTCCTTCAACATAGTTTGCATTCCAGTGTTAGTTTATTTTATTTAATAAGCAATGATTAATTTGTCTGAAACAATTATATACTAATATTTATCAGCAATTATGGTTGCAGAGGAAACTTTGGTTTTCCCATGATCCACAAGTTCTTCCTTTTTCTTTTATTGTCATTTGATATATTCTGCATTTCTTATTTATATGTCGCTTCCAAATTGACCATCATCTTTTCCGAAATTGCATTTATTTTGGAAATCTCCGCGAGGTCACTTATTCCCTCCCTGTTTAACAGGTAGCGCCCTCCCCCCAGATAGCTTTTTCGGGGCATTTGTGTTGTTTCAATCCACCTCTGGATTAACCTGCTTGTGCAAAGCATGATACAGCATCCTGTTGTGATTTGTCTTCTCACCACTACGATCAAGGGAAGGACTGAAACCACCACATCCTCCACTTTCCAAACCACAATCCTAGCCACCCGGTGAACAATATGCTGATTCCTGAATTTTCAGCTCGTTCTTCGGCTTGTGTTGTTAGGCCTTGCAGAGCTCAAGTAATAGACCCATCTGGTGCTGTGTTATTTGTAATATAGGTACAACAGCTACCTCCTAACATTACATACACTCCCCCATTTTCTGCTAGGATAAAATCTCAGGCTATTCTACTCTCCCATACCATTCTTCAGGTTGCATCAAGTTGTTCAGCTATAACTGTAAATGCATTTCTAGTTTAATTGATGAATCTTTGCTGATTATAGGAAATATCAGTTTTCCAGTCCTCATTTATTTTTGACTGTTACCCCTCGGAAGAGTGCTGATTTAAAACTCGCCGTGATCTGGTTACAAGCTTTGACTTCATCATGTCCCACTTTTGGGACTCCTATAGAGTGTAGATATACATGATCATTAAACGAAATACCCAAAATATGATCTCTTACTTCGCCCCCCCTTCCATTACTATCTCTTTCTTTTTAAATGCCCGGGTGAACGGAATTGCCAATTTTACAATTGCGCACAGGCCCCTCCAATCGGGAGGTAGGATGGGTCTCAATATTTTCCCTCCGCAGTACCACAACAGACCGCTCGGGGAATCCTTAATGCTGAGTAGTTCCCTCCCTTTTCCGTCACGTACTCCATTTCGGTGCATGATTTCAGCTCCCCCAAATATCTTGACCGATTGTTCTTCGCCTGTTTACACACAATGTGTGGTTTCCGACCTCGGCAGAAATATGGCGGTGGTGGTGGTGGTGAGAGAGTGGGGGGGGGGGGCGGAGGTGTGGGGTGACTTTAAGCCTTCCTTCTTTAAAGGAGGAAACTTTAATAGAAGGGTCATACATTTTTCATCACTCCATGTAGTCTCATCCTGATTCATTACTCATCATGCATGTCATACCCCTCTTGTCTCGCTTCCACCCAAGTGGAACGGGGACTACTTGGGCAATTAGTTTCCCAGTGGCACACGCATAACAATTGCTTTTGTTCAAACATTTCACAGTGTCCTTTACCCATTCAAACAAGGTATTTGTGTCACCAGCGGATTCTACTTCAGTGGTCTGCTTTAAGCACTTTACCTCGACGATTGTTATCACCTTAGGGTCAGAGTAAGGTACGCTACCATTCCTTTCTCCTAATCGGGTTCTGTCTTTCACACGTATATTAAAACAACGTCCCAGGAAATTCTTCCCGTCTGCTTTCATTTCTATCCCAAGTGTTTGGACTTATTTGGTCTGATAGGTTTCTCCCCCTAAAACTGCTTCATACCATGAGGATTTCTTTATTGATAAATATATTGGTTTACGCTTTTTATCGGGACAGTCAAGAGCTGGTTGGAAACGGCCTCGTTTTACTGTAATGAGTGGGATAATTAAAATATCAACTCTGAGGATTTCCTGCCTCAAACGTTCTTGATATTCTTTTTTCCAAAAATATCCTTTACACTTCTCTCTCCGGGACATTTTCTTCCCGTTAGTCTTATCCCATGCCCCCCACCCCACTTCGAGATCTTTTTCATAGAGACAAAGATTTATCTCTAAGTAACTGATTTGCCTATGATTTCATACATCACCACAATCCGCCAGGCTGCAGGCATTTGTTTCAATGACTTGTGGATTTGCACTTTCTGGAACCGTTATCACTAAGTAAGACGACCACATCACAACCCGACACAATCCTATGATTACAAAAGCTAATATAGTGTAGCTAAACATTCTTCTAATTCTCCAGTGGTATTGAAGCAGCGAGAGACTTAGCATACAATACAACAGAAACTATCCTGCGCTTTTGTCACTACTGTATAATCAGTTATTTTAAGTAATTTTAACTTAAGGTTAAGCGGTTATTTTGTCGATTTAGTTGTCCAAAATTCTTTCCCAAGTGGAGTTTCCACTGCCGCTTTAATCCGAGTGTAGGGAGTCCAGCCTTTCCCTGCCGTTGTTATCGCCGTTTCAGTGGTTAAGAGTGCTTGGTACGGAACCACCCCCCACCCCCTCCCAGTCTAGTTGCAATTTGGTCCCAGTTCATGATTTGATGAGGATCCCCGGTTGGATCGGATGGACAGTGAACTCAAGGTGTGGAGTCTGTGTCAACAAACTCTGTTCCCCGAGGAAGGACAAAGAGGAGGACAACCCCATTATATACTTCTTTAGGAAGAAATCTTTGGTCTCCAGGATTGGCATTTCACCTTACGTTCCCAGATCGGTCAGGCCAGACAATACTTTATAAGGGGAGCCCCATATCTGTCCTTGGGGCCGTTCGCACTCGAGAAAGGGCAACAGGTAAACACTTAGTCCAAGGGAGTATGGTTTCTCCTACTAACTTGGATAACTGCTTGTTGATTGTCTGTTCGTTCTCTCAAACTTTCTTGATGAAGTCGGGTGCCAAGGTGTGTGGAAATTCCAGGAGATTCTTAACCCATTCATCGCTCGCTGGAGTAGCCTGGAAGTAAAATTAGTTCCCTGATGGGAATCTATGCATTCCACTATCCCGTATCTGGGGATTATGTGTCCAAGTATTATCTTGGATATCCCTTTTGTGGTGGCAGTGACTAAAGGGGACGCCTCCACCCCTCTGGATAGGTGATCAACCATTACCAGCATATACCTCCGTCTTCCCTTTCGGGGTAATTCGGGAAATCTACCTGAATCCTCTGAAACGATTTTAGCCAAGGGTCTGTCCCTCCTGGGACTTGTTTCTTTAATATCTTTTTGTCTTTTTTTTAACCTTATGCATCCTTCACATATCTGTGTGGTTAATTTATATAACCTTTTGCATCCATGTTTCCTTAAGACTAAATCACACATTGATTGCACTCCCCAGTGACTCCCCTGATGTCCGTCCGCCATTGTTTCTCGCATCATCATTTCATTCACCATTTCGCTCCCATCGGGTAACATCCAGCGCCCATGGGCTGTCTTTGCAGCTCTTGAATGTTTTAGCTTCTTTTCAGTAAACAACGGGGCACCCTGAAGATCTGGAATGTCAGGTATTAGGGAGTATATCACCGCTCCCTGTGGATTCAGGGCTGCTTATTTAGCTACCTCATCGGCCAGTTAATTTCTCCTTACTTCCGGTACATTCTCCTGATGTCCGTTAATATGAACTACCACTATTTCTCTGGTATGTAACAGAGATTCCAGCGCTTGGTTGATCAATTCCTCATGCGCTAGTTCTTTTCTTCTGCTGTATATTATCCTCCTTCTTGCCAAAATTTTCTGAAGGTATGCTTCACTCCAAATGTGTATTTGGCGTCATGTACACCGTTTCCTTCCTTGTCTTCTAAGGCTCTGAAAGCTCTTTCTAGAGTATAAAGTTCACAAGTTTTGGCTGAACAGCCGTTCGACAGTCTTTCAGCCTCGATAACGCTTCCCTCTATCCTGTCTACTATAGCATATCCATTGTGCCTTTTTCCCCTCAATCACCCGGGAAGACCCGTCAGGAAACAAACGAGCTGCAACGGTACATCACTTAAGTCCATCCGCACTTTCGTCTGCTATTCAATAATAGTGGTTAGCACTGCTGCCTCACAGCGCCAGAGACCCGGGTTCAATTCCTGCCTCAGGCGACTGACTGTGTGGAGTTTGCACATTCTCCCCGTGTCTGCGTGGGTTTCCTCTGGGTGCTCAGGTTTCCTCCCACAGTCCAAAAAGGGGCAGGTTAGGTGACTTGGCCACGCTAAATTGCCCGTTCTGTTAGGTGCAGGGATAAATGTAGGGGAATGGGTCTGGGTGGGTGCACTTCGGCGGGTCGGTGTGGACTTGTTGGGCCGAAGGGCCTGTTTCCACACTGTAAGTAATCTAATCTAATCTAATCTAATCTAATCAAGGCAGTCGTGTTCTTGATTGCCACGGCCACCCCCCCTTTCCCGGCCACAGAAATGCAGCTGGATTGAAGCAACTCTCTTTGACTAACGCAAGGTCATTCTGCTCTATTAAGATTGTCTTATGTTTAAAGATCCTAGAGTCGGTGAGCCATTGTCCTGCTTTCTGATTTTATATGGTCCATACCTGATGTGGGGTATTAATATTAAGGCTCTCCCAAAAGTAAGTTTCAGACTCTCCTATACCAATAACGCTGTTGCTGCCATTTGCCTGCACGCACACACCGGCCACCTGCTTGAGACTCGGTCTAATAATTTAGATGAGTAGGCAACCGGCTGCTTCTTCCCTCCCACGCTCGGCCCCCATCGCTGGTTGTGAACCCGTAGAGCAACTCCCCATCTACCGGGACACACAATTGGAAGAGCTTCTCGACAGAAGGTAAGGCAAGAGCAGGGACATTGATGAGTTTCCTCTTGAGTTCTTCAACTAATTTCCTCTCTTCATCTGCCCAATTCAATTATTTAGGTTCTTCCTCCAATAGTTTCAAACATAATTTATTTGTTTTCTGGACATACGAGTCTATCCATTACCTGCAGTACCCTGCTCATCCCAGGAATTTTCGTATATCCTTATGGATTTAGGCACTGCCATTCCCACAAATCTGTCATTTTTTTCTGGGCTTAGTTTTCATTTTCCTTCACTGATACGGTGTCCCAAATATCTGACTTCCTTCTCTACGTCCTGCAATTTATTCTTGGAGACCCTCAATCCTTGCTATCCTAGAAAATTTACTAATTAGTTTGTGGCTTCTATCATTTTTTCCATTTTCTCGCCTGTGACCAGAAAATCATTTACATAGTCTAACAGGGTAGTTCTTTTGGGCTAATTGAACTTATGCAAGACTTGCTCCAACACCTGACCAAAGATATCCGGGGATTCCGTAAATCCCTGCAGGAGTATCGTCCATCTGTAATGCTGTTTTCGCCCTGTTTTTGGAACTTCCAACCCGAAGGCAAATATATTCCTACTCCCCTCCGCCAGGGGACGTGCCGAGAAGGCAACCTTCAGATCCACTACACTGAACCATTTATCATCATGGCGAATGTTAGTCAGTAGTGTAGAGGGATTAGGCAGCACAGGGATGCGGGCTTGGACTATTTGATTCAATGCCCTTAGGTCTTGTACCAAGTGATAACTACCGTCAGATTTCTTTACTGGTAGGATAGGGATATTGTAAGGGGACGGGCAGGGCTGCAGTAATCCATCCTTAATCAATCCCTCAATTACTGTCTGCAGTCCCCTGCATCCGTCTATTGAAATCAGATATTATTTTTTGCAAACCACGTCTCTCCCACTCTTTAAATTGAGCTCCAAAGGAGGTATCTGTAATCCTTCGCGATTCCCTTTTCAAGCCCATACTCTGCGTTGTATTTCCTTCTCCTCTTCCTCAGTCAGGACGGCAATTTGTATCATTCATCTTTGGTCCGATACTCCAGTCACCAGTCACAGGAGTATGATTACATCCCTCCACAATAAATTACTTTCGATACCAGGAATATATAACAGTTCACTTTCGACTATCTCTTCCCTACTTCCAATTATCATCGGTTCAACAACTGTAAATGTAAATCCCTCCTCTTTTACTCCAGAGACAGTTAACATTTGTTTCGAGATTTCCACTCCCTTTGGTTTAAATTTTAAGTCTGATCTTGCTGCCCCCATATCAACTCGGAAAACCAAGTCCTCATTGTAAGGTCCCACCTTTAAATTTATCAAGGGTTTCTGAAGGGTCCCCGGGGTCAGGATCCCCTGAGACCCCTATTCTTCATCAGGTTTCATAAACGTTACTACCTTTGCTTCCTTTTACACATCTGGACATTGCTTCTTAATATTCCACCTGTGGGGATTTCCACTTTGAACCTTGTTCGTGTCCACCAGACCCATTAACATCTCCTCCCCGATCTCTTCTCCTCCCTTTATTTTCAACATTCTACCCACCACCATTCAGCTTTCCTTCTCCTTTTAGTTTTGTCCTTCGCTTTATTACCTCATCAACCGTGGCTCTCATTATTTTTGCTTTTTGTTTCTGCTTCTCATGTTACGTTGCCAAATCGATTGCTGAGCCTATTTAACCAATTGAACAGCTTTAGGGCCACCTAATGGTCATTCTTCATCACCCAATGCTTTGTTAAGAACTTGAATTTTTTCAAGAAATATTGCAATATGTCTTGCTACCTGTAACCCCAAATACGGATTCATCAATGTATGCTTGTCTAACTTTAAAACCTGTTCCTAACTATACATTTTGGAATCTTATTTACAAATATATATTTATGTGTTAAAAATTCATTTATTCAGCATGTAATGTTTAATATGTACCATTCATACAGTTCCCAACTTCGAAATCTACTATAATTACCCAGTTTTAGCTCCTTAATGTAAAGCCAAATTCAGTTTTCTTAAGTAGTCCTGAAGAGTCATTGCCCAATTACAATGCTATAAGTCGTGAAATAACCAGAGCTGTCTTAAAAGGATTTGTCTGTTCAAGTTAAACGAAACTTCTATGCATGAATAATGGCCGAATCCAAGCTCACACATATTAACCATAGCATTTTTTTAAATATTTATTACAATCAAATGTTGAACTGAAACTTCAACTGCCCTCTATATTTCACTTTTATGTAAGTATAAAAGAGATTAGTTAGAAATTGATGGTAAGGCAGTCATGACCTGAAAAAACAACAGCAGTTAACATTTTATTTCATAATCACTGTAAAATCCTTAACTTTAAAATAAATCACGTTAAATTTCCATGATAGAAATCAAAATCAAAACAGTTCCGGATATCAGCTACAGCGAACAAAGCACCAACATTCAATCATCAACAAACAAATGTGCATTCAAACCGAATCACAAAGGGTTAAACTTTCCATTCGCTGTGCAGCTCTTTTCTCTCTCTCTCTCTCTCTCTCTCTCTCACACACACACACACACACACACACACACACACACGAACACTTCCTGAACTTCCCACAATAACTCCTTTAGAGGCGTCTCACTCCAGCCCTCTTTCTTTTGAAACCTTTTCACGCCATGATTTAGTTACGAAGTATGCCTTCAGTCTCCCTTCAGCAAACAGCCATCTGACAGGAAACATAACCTGAATCCTCCTGACTGTAAGGCTGTTTTCCGTTGACATTTAAATTCAAATATTAACAAACACAGTCTTCATCTGATCCTTACTTTGGCCAGAAGACGGCGGGACAAACAACGCATTCCTCAGTCCATAGAAAGCATCAACATTAATCATCTTCTTTCCTGTCTTTTCCCCTTGTACAAGAATGATTTTCTGATTCCACAACATCCTGCCCAAAGGACTATCTGGATATACGTTGTCAGTGACCCCGCCTCCATTTCCATTTCCTTTTCTTTCTTCCCCGGAGGCTTTTTCCTTCCCCTCGGCAGAGCCCATGTTGAATTCCTTCCTTAGACCCTTATTGACGACTAGAACAAAATCCCAGCCACCAACGTAGAACTTAAAAGTCAATTTTCCTTTCCTTGGTCCATGCACGGAGTTGCCTGGCTCGATATCTCCCTGTGCCTACTTGCAACCTTTCGCCTGTTTCAGATAGACTCTCATCGGATCTCGATTAGTCAACAAGAAGGGGAACCCAACACCGAGGATCTCGGGACATTCGAAAAGGTAGGGGATGCATCCTCCCAGCCATCGACGGTGCCTGCTGGTGATGATGGACATTCCGAACGAACACCGAAATTGTGAGAAACAGAGCTCACAATATAATAAATACTGAAACGTACTTGCAAGATGAGTGTCTAATAAATTGGCACCCCCATCCAAAAAATATTTCACAGTTTATACAGTTTCATTGAGTCTCCCTCAAAATTTCCCCGTTAATCTCATTGGCCATCAAACCTATCAGTAATCCTTATTGTGACCTGCCCCGCTGAGCTGCGTTCCGCTCTTGTTTACTTCTCCCCTATTCCAAGCCGGATGATCTCTACTGTTGTTTAACCTGGAACTAACTTGGCTCGTTTCAGTGCCTACATGAGGGCAACGTGCCAAGTTTGGCATAACTCAATGTTCTTCGCACCTTGTCTGTAACATCTTCCATTCCTTGCAGGCATATTTCATTCTTGTGTACACATTTCAGCGAATGAAAAACAATCATGCATTTCCTTCACAGAGTTTTCATTCTCGCATGCCCATTTCAGCTAATGAAAATCAAATATACATTTCCTTCCCATAGTTTTCTTTCTTGGCTGTAAACATTATACAATAATGTTTGCATAAGCAATGATGGCTGCAGAAGTTACACTGCTTTACCTATATAACACAGCATGTCTAACCACAGCAAGGCTCCCAACCTTTCCCTCATTATTTATCAATTACACCTTCAGTCCTAACACACTCCTCGCTTGTCATTGGTCAATCCCCATTCCTTTTCCTCATGTGACAGTTCCACATTTGCCTTGACATTCCACAATCCTTCGTTGGCTGTCTTGCTGTCCATACAGGTATCAGAGAAGCGGGAAGCCCTTCGTGCAAAGAGTCATGCTTTTCCATTCGCCAATTCCAGTCAGTCAGATCGGTCTTCGCACAAGTTCAGGCAATTTCTGGAAAATCCATCCCCACAAAGGAGCAAGTAACAGAAGCTGGGATTGCGATCACCTCTTCCCCATTATCCACAGGGGAGTGAGCAACAGGAGCTGGGTCGGCCCTCTACCCTCCCCCATCATCCACAAGGGAGTGAGCAACAGGAGCTGAGATTGCCCTCACCCTTCTGCCAACATCCACGAGGGAATGAGCAAAAGGAGCGGGGACTGCCCTCTCCAATCCTGCATCATCCACAAGGGAGCGAACAAAAGGATCTGGGACTGACCTCTCCACTCCCCCTCCTCCACAAGGGAGTGAGCAACAGGAACTGGGTCTTACATCTCCCATTCCCCAAGAGGCAGAAGGGAGTGAGCAATATGAGCTGGATCTGCCCTCTCCCATCGCACATCATCCACAACGGAATGAGCAACAGGTGCTGGGACTGCTCTCTCCCCTCCCCCATCATCTACAAGGGAGTGTGCAACAGGATCTGGGAGTGCCATCTACTCACACCCCCGACCCCACCCCACCCCCGCCATCATCCACGAGGGAGTGAGCAATCTCTGTGTGGGTTTCAAGTCTGGTGCATGTGTATGTGCGTGTCAGCGGAGGGAGGGAAGGGCCAGTCAGTGGCAGTCCTCACTCAATAATTGTGCAGCTTTCTCCCTCAACAGTTAACGGCCTCACACACTCATCCGACCCATCATGCATTCATCGGAACCGTTTGCAAGAATACCAATTTAAGGAGCAAACCGACATTGATTCTGCAGGAAAAGCAGGTTCCAATGGTCATAGGGCAGAGACAGAGACACAAAGTCTGCAGCACTTCAAGGAGCTGATTGACACACCATCACATTTCAGGGACAAAGATAAAAATCACACTGCACCACGGTATAGTCCATCAGGTTTATTGAGATGTATTAGCTTTCAGACTGCAGTCCTTCAGGTAATTAGTGCAGCAGTGTCATAAGACACTGAAATTATAGTAAATGATCACAGTATTATGCAATTGAAATGATATGTTGAACAAATCTAGATTGCTATTAAGTATTTCATCTTATAAGATGTATTGCAGGTTTTGCTTCAATAATATATAAATCGCAGAACATCTTTTAAGTCACCTTCTCGAAATAACTGAAGGTTTTATGAAACAAAACGACATCTCAGCTGAAACAACATATTAAAGGTGTGAGTTTAGAGTCTGTCTGTATCCCAATCTTGAGTCAGACTGGTTCAATTTCCAAAGTAGGAATTTATGAAATGTGATAGGGATTGACTGGCTGCAGGCTGTGTGCTTTTTGCCCATAAATAGAATGTGTCTGAAATGCAAATTCATCACTTCGACACATATATGTGTATCTGCATGTGTGGAAGAGTGCGTGTTAGGGTGTGTTTGTGTGTGTGCATGCTGGGTAGAATGTGCACATGAGTGTGATGAAGTATAAACCTGTTCGACTATAACCTGGTGTTGTGTGATTTTTTACTTTGTCCACCCCAGTCCAACACCAGCTCTTCCACATCATTTTCTGGGATAATTAGAGACGATTATCTCATGATCATCCACTTCTGGCATCGCCAGTACCACTCCCGTTCAAACATTTTCCAAAACGTTCAGACATGCTCCCTGTGTCAAAGTAATTTGAATATGTGCTTCATCTGGTCATGACTTCCTGAGTCAGCCTGACCTCTGCGGCCTCCCTTTGTGTGGAGATTTTCACTGACTAACTCTGCTCAACTTTTGTCCCCAGGGAACAATAATTCTGCAATCTTTGTCCGGAGAGTTAATGTTTAAACATGCCTTCAAACATCTCCGGAATAATGCTAGGCCGGTACAGTGGTTAGCACTGCTGCCTCACAGCGCCATGGATCTGGTTTCGATTTCAGCCTCGGGCAACTGTGTGGAGTTTTATCATTTTCCCCATGATTGCGTGGGTTCCTTCCTATGCTCCGGTTTCCTCCCACAATATAAAGATGTGAGGTTAGGTGAATTGGAGATGGTAAATTGCCCCGTGTTCATGGATGTGTAGGTTAGGTATATCAAGGGTAAATATAGGGTAAGGGAATGGGTCTGGGTGAGTTACACTTCTGCGGGTCGGTGTGGACTTGGTGGAGCGAAGGGCCTGAAGGGATTCTATTCTATCTTAAAGAAGCAAAGCACCACATGTCACACTATTTAACAAAAGTGAACTTTATTATGTGAATGAAAAGTAAAATAAAGAAGTATACTAACATAGACCAATGTTTGCTTAAAACAATTTCTGCAATGTTTGCAATTTGTTTCACTTTTATTGTCCAGGATGTTCATCTCATGAAGCCTTGAATGTTCATTCACTTTCTAAGGAGATCAACACAATCATCTGCCATTGTCCTCTGGTATTTACGTCGATTGCATCCCAGTTTCTCATTCTGATACCAGAGATTTCCAGAGCTCTCTCTCTCTCTACAAATGTTTCACTATCTGTGTTGTCAAAGCGTTTTGGATAAAAGCAATTTGTCTGTCAAATGACCTGCAACTCTTTCATGATTGGTTGCTATCGTCATTGTTGACATTGCTCCAATGGATTTTTATATTTAAGTGGCTGCTTTGATTTTTTTTCCCTGATCCACATTCAGAATAAACACTATTTAACTCTCAGTCAACAGCTTCCTCAATTTGGCTTTCCAGTTTCCTTTCCAACATCTTGATTCTTCCACATCATGAATTCAGCAGTGGCGGGCACATTTATTTTTTGATGTTATGAATGCAGAGTTGCTGATTCCTTTGCCTCCTCTATTCAGAATTTTTACTTTGAGATTCTTTTCGTTAGATTTTAAAGCTTGTGCACTGTCCAATACCTCAGTTTATGAATTTCAAATTGGTTCCATGCTGAGCAGGAGTCCAAATGTCGAGAACTTCTCACTCACAGGCATAACTTCAGAGCTATGACTCTCCATTCAAGATTGCAAAAACTGTAAAGTGCCCACAAATCATTTCCCTGTGTTGAATTCACATGATTAGTAAGTAACGTGCAAATAAAATAATAAAAAGAGACTGTACTCCCGAAGTAAAATGTCAATTCACTCCGAGCAACGTACAATAAGACATAGATGCAGTAGTAGACCATTCAGCCGTAAAGTCTGGTCAGCTATTCAATCAGGTCACCACCATTGATCTGATAACCCTCAAATCCAATGACTTGCCTTTTCTCTTAAATCGTTGAATGCCTTCCTGATTAAAATCTGCCCATCTCAGCTTTCAGTGCACTAATACGCCAGCCTGAATCGTCCTCGGTGATAGCAATAAATTAATCCTCATCTCTTTCTTCAATACATGACCAAATATTATGAGATTACGCACTGTGGTGGTCTTAGACTGGGGGCCTGTGACCAGTGGAGTGCCACAAAGATCGGTGCTGCATCGACTAGTTTTCGTCATTTGTATAAATGATTTAGATGTGACCAAAAGAGGTATAGTTAGTAAGGACAAGTGACTATTTATCAAGACTTATTCCCTTAATGGTAAGGTCCTAGTGAGTGTTGCTGAACAAGGAAAACTTGGAGTGCAGGTTCAAAGCACTTTGAAGGTGGAGTTGCAAGTAGATAGATAGTGAAGAAGGCGTTTGGTATGCTTTCCTTTACTGGACAAAATATTGAGTACAAGAATTGGAAGGTGATGTTGCAGCTGTACAGGACATTGGTTACACTTCATTCGAAAGTTGCAATTCTGTTCTCCTTCCTACCGTAAAATGTGAAACTTGAACGGGTTCAGAAAACGATTTACAAGCATATTGCCAGTTTTGGAGGATTTGAGGTATAGGGAGAAGCTGAGCAGTGTGCGGCTGTTTTCCATGGAGCGTCGAAGGCTGAGGGGTGACCTTACAGATACTTAAAAAATTATGAGGGGTATGGATAGGATAAATAGGCAAAGTCTTTTCTCTGGGGTCAGGGAGTCCAGAACTAGAGGGAATAGGTTTAGGATGAGAGGAGAACGATATAAAAGAGACCTAAGGGGCAACTTTTCCACACAGACGGTGGTACATTTATGGAATGATGGTTTGGACATTTCTATAACTGAATGACTCAATAACTCAATCTGATTTTAATTTAATGCCTCATCACATGTCAGCTCTTGCCTGGAAATCCCTCCTGTTAATTGTGAACATTGAGACAGGAAGCCATTCTGTCAGCCAGAATGTACCAGGCTGAGTGAGGAAAAAATGTCACCAGCAAAAGTAGAAATTGCTGGAAAAGCTCAACGGGTCTGGCATCATCAGTGGTGAGAAATCACAATTTAACGTTTCAAGTCGAGCGACTCTTCCTGAGAACAGTAAGTGATGTCACTGTCTTTTACAGAGATGGAAACCTCACTTTACAGAAACTGACCCCTTCCCAAGATTCACTTCCCGAACGTGCAATCCTTGCAAGTCATCAATTTAACACCGAATGAGAAAAGAACAGAAAAACAAGAAGATGCTCCCAGATAATTTCCCACAGGCGTATGGTTCAGTGTGGATGACTCTCCATCTTCATTCAGAGAGAAATGAGGAGCAACAGCATCTTCTCTGGGCACCAATCAGCAGCTTCATTGTCCCACTTCCGCATTCAGGCAATGGGGAGAGCTGATTGGCTGGAGGATCAGCTTGCTTCCGGTCCTCCAGGGTTTACCATTGGACAATAGTGAGGCGAGTCACTGGAGGGCTTAAACTGCCTCCTGCCATTGCGCGATTCTGATTTGTAGCTCAATGGAAATATTGATTTGTTTGTAAATAAATCAATTCATCGAGGTACTCCACCCCAGCACATCCGTATTATTCCTTTGTACAAGTGGGACTTTGCATCTTGCCAACACTCTGTGTTCAATCATCCAGATAAATGAATCCAGGAGCAGTCTCATATAAAGCTGAAGGCTGCCAAAGTGTGGAAACAAATGTTTCTTTTGATTGAAACATTTGTCTGAAGTTAATCTGGGAGGTAGCATTGAGGGACAGCTTTTCATCAAATTGGGAGGGGCATTTCTGTACTTTACATCTATTGCACTGGCTCACGTACACATCCAAGATAATTCACAATCCTTTTTGGAATGCCGATACGCCCCTAGGTCTGTTGCTCAAACAGATCACTGCTTCACAACTCAGAGCTCATCCAAGCAGCTCTCACCTGCTAGGCCTCAGCTTTCCATGGAGTTGGGCAATACAGGATTAAACCATTGCACAATTAGGGAAAAAAAAGCTCCATCTCCTTTTATCTCCCATTTCACCGACATTCGACTGTAGGAACATGACATGAAAGAGGATGACTGAGCACTTCAACCTCTACTGCCTGCTCCTCCTCTTGACCATGCCTAATCTCATCTCGGCCTTAACACAAGATTTTTGCCTATCCATCATAAACCTTCAAGCAGTTACAAATTAGAACTCTGTCAGTATCCTCCTTTCAACTTATTCAATATCCTATCATCCACCACACTGTGGGAAATGTATTCCAACCTTTTGCGAACACTAGAGAGAATAATTCTTCCTCGTCCTTCTTTTAAATCTGATACCCATTATCCTCATTTTTAAAAACAAAATTCTCTCATGGTACATGGGCATTGCATGCTCAGCAAGTGTACATTCCCCATTCCTAATTGTCCTGGAGAATGAGTGGGGGGATGGGGTGAGTTGCTGTCTTGAACAGCTGCACTCGATGTGCTGTGAAATAACCCACAATGTCCTTAGATAGGGAATTCGAGGATTGGAATTGAATTGAATTGAATTTATTGTCACGTGTACCGAGGCACAGTAAAAAGCGTTATCTTGCGAAAAATGCAGGCAGATCACGCAGTTAGGTCACAAAGATAAGTAAATCATTGGGAAACAGCGGCAAAATCAGAAAGACAGGTCCAGGCGAATGTGAAAGGTTTGAGAGAACATTCAGTATTTTAAAAACAGTAGGTTAGAAATTGTTTCGAAAAGGGCTGGTGATGTTGTTCCCTGGTAGTGAACCCCCAGTGAAGCGCTGGTGTTCTCTCCTAATTGCTGCTTATGTATCTTGGTCTGCCGGGATGGGTGGTATCACTTCCACTTCTTTTTTCTGCGAGGTTGGTAAATGGGCTCCAAATCAATATGTTTGTTAATGGAGTTTCGGTTTCAATGCTAGGCCTCTAGAAATTTACTTGCATGCCTTCATTTAGCCTTTCCTAGGGTGGTTGTATTCTCCCTGTCAAATTGGTACCCCTCTTTGTCTGTGTATATGGATACGTGTGATAGTTGGTCATGTCTTTTGGTGGCTACCTTCTCCCCAGCCCCAAACCCTTCCCATTTATCTCTCCACCTCGGAGGGTCCCTGCCTCATTCCTGATGAAGGGCTTTTGCCTGAAACTTTGATTTTCCTGATCCTCGGATGTTGTCTGACCTGCTGTGTTTTTCGAGCACCACTCTAATCTTGACTCATGTGGTGTCTAGTTTTCTGTCTGACTGTCCAACATAATGTTATTTTCTTTCTTTAAAGGGTATTTTTATATGAGACTCGCTCTCCTGGCTGTTGGTGCAGGATGCGTTAATTAATCATACACTGCTTCATTGTGGTGGTAGATGTGTGGCCAAGCATTATACCGAGGGATTTGAATAGTCTGGTCAACATCGCTAAGATGTCTTTAATGTATGGCAGGGTGGCGAGAGTCTTCTTGTTTCGGTCTGCTGTGTGGGAATCGGCACGGACTGCGGAAACATTACATTGTGCAGACAGACCGGAAACAGATGAAGAGGGACACCAGTTCAACTCGGGCAAGACACCCACCCTGGGACAGACTAAAGAAAGACATGCACAGGAATTCCTAGGTGTTTGGTATTGAAACCGGAACTCCATTAACAAACATATCGATTTGGGCCCCATTTACCAAACTCTCTGAAAAAGCACCGGAATTAATCCACCCATCACAACAGACCAAGGCACACAACTGGCAAGTTGGACAGAACAGTAGCGTTTCACTTGAGGCTCACTGATAGTGTTACCCAGCATGGTGACGAAAGGTCTGAGAACAAATCTACCACCTCAGCAAGCAAGCTTACAACCTGATTTAATACGTGTCTTACTGGAACAGCGTACTGTTACCACATTGGAGGCAGGTAATAAGAAGAGGTAGAGGGGCTTAAAGTTGTGAATTATTGTTGTTTAATGCTCATGTTGCGAGTTGAAAAGTAAATTGGCATTATTTTCTTTAAACCGGGCAATTTTAAAGTTCTCTGTCACTCATATTTTCAGAGATTGTGAGGCGAGGTATCCTTTTCTGACTGTTGGTTCAATTAACGGCAGGGTTCACCCTCCGTGTTCTAACAATCAATAAACACCATCAGTTTTCAAGTTCGGTTGGCTTTGACTGGCTGACTGTTTGGTTCAAATTAGTTCGTCAATTTCGACTTGTCATTAAAATAGCAGCGAAGCTCAGGTATCCACGAACGGAGCCAACAGTTACATATTTCCATTTTAGACCGTTCTGTCTTCCCCACTGCTCACCGACTTCCTTTTCTGCTGAACGCTGAGCTTTAAAAAGTACGTTTCTGCTTAAACAGACTACACTCTGCTTTTCAAATCCCTGTAATTCTCCCCAGCTTGATAACAAAATGAACCAACATTTTCCTGAGGAAAGGCCACTCAATCTGAAGCATCAACACTGATTACTCTCCACTGATGCTACCAGACCTGCTGAGCTTTACCAACAATTTCTGTTTTTGTTTCTGATTTCAAGCATACATAGATTGTTTGGATTGTACAAAAGGTTCAGATGCCCAGTTGGTATATTCGTTTCGCGTGACCTTCCCATTCCCACAGATGCAAACTGGCATGCAGAGCTTTTTACAGCAACTTAGGCCATGAATTTTTAGGCCCTGAATTTAGCAGAAGTGAAGTTCAGCGGGCCGTGACAGGCAATCAAACGACTACTCCTCTCGGCTACATCAGCGTACCTTCGCGCAACTTATCAAATTTCCATCAATTGTCTCACAAATTTGAAGATTCGGCTCCCACCGCACAATGATGCTGAGACAATCGACAAAACCCTGTCCCTTTGAGAGTTATCTATCGCCGCACAGCGGGCAGTGGGAATGGCATACATGCACGTGCCACGTGATCAGCCTCACCGGTCTCCAATGGGAGAACCTGGAGGACTGGAATCAAACTGGACCACCAGATCTCCACTAGTGCTTGAATTAGGAAGGCGGATAATGTGTTTCTGAAGCTGCTCAGTCCCGCCCACCAAATTTACTGCTGCAACTCATTTCTCTGAAGGACGACTGAGCTTCGCTCAGACTGGAACATCCTTCTCTGTGACGTAACCTGTGAGCATTCCACTGTTTTTTCAGTTCATTTCTCATTTCGGGGTTAAATTGTTGACTTGCAAGAATTTAATAGTAAAGAAGTGAATCCAGGGAAGGGGCAGATTCTGGAAAGTGGGCAGATTCTGGAAAGGTTGGACCAGGTCTCCCGCTCGGTAAAAGGCGGTGACATTGTTTACGGTTCTGAGGATGGGTCACTCAACCTGAAGTATTAACGTTGATTTATCTGCATTGATGCTGCCAGACCAGCTGGGCTTTTCCAGCAATGCCCATTTTTGTTTGTGCCATCTTTTACTCACTCAGCTTGGTACAGTTATTTAAATGAAAATGAGGACTGCAGGTGCTGGAGGTCAGAGGTGAGATATTTGCTGGGAAAGCCACAGTAGGTCAGGCAGCATCCAAGGAGGGGGAGAATCGATATTTCTGTCACAACCCCTTCATCAGGAAGACAAGCTCTTTCTTCTGCCCCTTCACCAAGACTTCACCTCCGATCAACAAACCATCATCTCTGGCACTGTACACAACCTCCTCACCTCAGGGGATCTACCAGTCACTGCTTCCAACCTCTTAATCCGGGGAGCCTAACCTGCCCAGTTGTACCTCCTCCCCAAGATTCACAAGACTGATTAAATGCCGTGGTTAGTTGTGTTAGATTACATTAGAGTAGATGATTTATAATTTGGAAACAGGCCCTTCAAGCCAACAGATCCACACGGACCCTCCAAAGAGTAACCCACCTAAATCCATTCCCCTCCCCCTATATTTACCCCTAACTAATACTCCTAACACTGTGGGCGACTCAGGCCACTTACATCAAAATATAAGTGGACAATGAGAAAACCTGGTTTGTGTATAAAAGCGTAGCTGTAACCGTCTGTGTCAGACACGTACCCCCACCCACCCCCACCACCACCACCACGCTGAACGATTCTCCATGCATGCGAGTAACAAAGAATACATTGTGCAGCATATAGCCATCTGACTGGTTGTTTCTACGACAGACGCATTCCTTTATTGTTCAAAGTATTAAGTACAGGAGATTTTCGGTTATTTTGTGGCTGTACAGGACACTGGCTAGGCCACTGTTGGAATATTGCATGCAAGTCTGGTCTCCTATAATCGGAAAGATGTTGTGAAACTTGAAGGTGTTCAGAAAGGATTTGCAAGGATGTTGCCACGGTTGGACGATCTGAGGTATCCAGGAGTGGCTGAATAGGCTGGGACAGTTTTCCCTGGATTGTTGGAGGGTGAGCGTTTACAAAATTATGAGGGGCATGGATACGATAAATAGGCAAAGTCTTTTCTCTGGGGTCAGGGAGTCCAGAACTAGATGGCATAGGTTTAGGGTGAGGGGGGAAAGATATAAAAGAGACATAAGGGGCAACTTTTTCATGCAGGAGGTGGTACGTGTATGGAATGAGCTGCCAGAGGAAGTGCTGGAGGCTGGCATAGCTGAAACAGTTAAGAGGCATTTGGATTGGTATATGAATCGGACGGGTTTGGAGGGATATTGTCCGGATGTTGGCAAATTGGACTAGATTGGGTTGGGATATCTGGTCGGCATGGACGGGTTAGACCAAAGGGTGTCTTTCCGTGCATTACATCTCTATGACTCTTTGACCTTCCAGATCAGGTACAATAGTCTGATACCAACTGTGGATGGAGTTTGGAGAGGAGATGATGAATAGATTGGAACTGCACTTTTTGGAACATGCAAGTAACACATGGTATCATATGTTACATTTTGGAAATAGACACAGAATACTCAGACATTTGACAGAGCAGCTGTCTAAAGGTTGTTTCCAGTTGTGTTTAGGACTAAGTGTTTAATGCAAAAATATTTGGTCATTTATTTAAGACAGAAATGAGGAACAATTTTTTCTCAAGCATAGTGAGCCTGGAATTGTTATCACCAAAGGTATTAAGGATGACTTATTAAGTATACTGAAGGCTGAAATAGATAGCTTTATAATCTGTAAAACAATCATAGATTTTGGGAAGAAAATCAGGGTAGTGGTGAGAGAATGATCAGGTCAGTGGGAGTTTGTTGAATATCTGACCAGACTTGATGGGCTGAATGCTTCTGCACCATTGTGGAACACTTGCCCCTTAGATCCCTGTTTTATCGTGCCCCTCCAGACCTGGACTCCCTCACGCCAGGGAAAAGACTTTGTGTATTTATCCTATCCATGCCCCTGATAATTTTACAAACCTCTATAAGATCACCCCGCAGTCTCTGACGCTCCTGGCTGTTCAGACTCTCCCTGTAGCTCAAAATCTCCAAACCTGGCAACATACTTATATTTTTTTTTCTGAACCATTTCAAGTTTCACAATATATTTCCGATAGGTTGGAGAACAGAATTGGAATCAATATTCCAAAAGTTGCCGAACCAATGACCTGTACAGCTGCAACATGACCCCATAACGCCTTCTTCACCGTCATATTTAAATGCGACTCCACTTTCAAGGATCTATGAACATGCAGTCCGGGGCCTCTTTGTTCAGAACGCTCCGGAAAACCTTACCATTAAGTGCATAAGTCATGCTCAGATTTTCTTTCCCAAAATGCAGCACCTCGCATTGAAATCCATCTGCTACTTCGCAGCTCATTGGCCCATCTGGTCCAGATCCTGTTGTAACCTGAGGTAACCCTCTTCGCTGTCCACTGCACCTGGTGTCATCTGCAGACTTATTAGCTGTACATCTTATGCTCATATCCAAATTATTAGTGTAAAAGACAAAGAGTAGAGGACCTAGCACCGATCCTTGTGGCACTTCACTGGCTAACGCGTCCAATCTGAAAAACAACCATCCACTATCACCCTCTGTCTTCTACCTTTGAACCAGTTCTGTATCCAAATGGTTAGTTCTCCCTGTACTCCGTGATGTCTAACATTGCGAATCGGTCTCCCATGGAGAACCTTGTTGAATCCCTGACAGAAGTCCATATAGATCACATCTACCGCGCCGCCCACTCAATCCTCTTTGTTACATCTTCAAAACACTCAATCAAATTTATGAGACATGATTCCCCACGCACAAAGCGATGTTGACTATCCCTAATCAGTCCTTGTTTTTCCAAATACATATACATCACGTCCCTCAGGATTCCCTCCAACAGCTTGCTCATCACCGACGTCAGGCTGACTGGTCGAGAGTTCCCTTGCTTATCCATACCACCGTTCTTCAACCTAATTCCCCCACTAATTGAACCTAACCCACCGCATGTCTTCTTAATTGCCATATCAACCTGCGTGACAACATTCAGATATCAATACACATGGATACCGAGTACTCTCTGGTCATCTACACAATCAAGAATCTTACCTTTAGCCCAGTACACTCTATTCCAGTTACTCCTTCCAAAGTGAATCACCTCACACTTTTCTGCATTATCCTTGATTGCCAAGGTCGGCGGTTTATCTATGTCCCGCTGAACTCTGCAATATCCTTCCACATTGTTTACAACTCCTGCGAATTTGGTGTCATTAGCAAATTTATTCACTTATCCTGCTTTGCCCTCATCTTAGTCATTTTTATTTAAAAAAAGGAAAACAGCAGTGGCCCCAAAACAGGTCCTTTTGTATCACCACTCGCAACTAAACTCCAGGATGAACATTTTCCATCAACCACCACCCTCTGTCTTCTGACAGCTCGTCGATTTCCGATCTACACCGCTAAATCACCCTCAATCCCATGTCTCCGTATTTTCTTCAGTTGCCTACCGTGGGGATCCTTACCAAACGTTTAACTGAAATTGTTATACACTACACCAACTACTTAATCACCATTCAACTTTTTCTTCCGAAACTAGGAATAAAGAGAGTTAAAGGGGTCATGAATTATCTTTCGCAGACAGGGTTAAGCAAAATCTCAAAGCCTCTAATTCATATGTAAGAAGCGAGAGGGTAACTAGAGAAAGTGATGTCCTACTCAAGGGCAAAAACAGAAAAGTCGTGCATGCAGTCAGAGACAATGGGTGAGATTGTTACTGAATACTTCACGTCAGTATTCACCAAGGATAGGATCATGACAGATTATGAGGTTAGGGAAAATGTGAATTATGCCAGGTGAAGCCGGCAGAAGGAAGGAAGAAATGATGGGTATTCTATAAGATCTTAAGATGGGCAAGTACTAGGGCCTAGAAGTGATCTATCTTGGATACTGAGGGAAGCAAGAGAGGAAATGTAAGGTTTGTGAAGGTTTGTAGTTTAAGGTATAGGTTTGCTCGCTGAGCTGTAGGTTTGATGTCCAGACGTTTCATTACCTGGCTAGGTAACATTATCAGTGGCGACCTCAAAGTGAAGCGAAGGTGTAGCCTCCGCTTTTCTGTTTATATGTTTGTCCTGGATGGGGTTCCTGGGGTTTGTGGTGATGTCGTTTCCAGTTCGTTTTCTGAGGGGTTGATACATGGTATTTAGATATACGTGTTTGTTTATGGCGTTGTGGTTGGAGTGCCAGACCTCTCGAAATTCTCTGGCATGTCTTTGCTTAGCCTGCCCAGGATAGATGTGTTGTCCCAGTCGAAATGGGTGGTTTTTTTTCATTCGTGTGTAGATCTACGAGGGAGAGAGGGTAGTGTCTTTTTGTGGCTAGCTGGTATTCGTGTATCCCGGTGGCTCACT
The DNA here is from genome assembly GCF_020745735.1 of Hemiscyllium ocellatum. Classification (NCBI taxonomy): domain Eukaryota; kingdom Metazoa; phylum Chordata; class Chondrichthyes; order Orectolobiformes; family Hemiscylliidae; genus Hemiscyllium; species Hemiscyllium ocellatum. The sequence continues at coordinate 487,348 of NW_026867542.1, forward strand.
TTCTTCCTGTTTGTCCTACGTAATGTTTGTGGCAGTCCTTGCATGGAATTTTGTAGATGACGTTGGTTTTATCCATAGGTTGTACTGGGCCTTTTAAGTTTGTTAGTTTTTGTTTGAGAGTGTTGGTGGGTTTGTGTGCTACTAGGATTCCCAGGGGTCTTAGAAGTCTGACTGTCATTTCTGAGGCTTTTTTTATGTATGGTAATGTGGTTAGGTTCCTGACTGTGTTAGGTCTGCTTTCGTGGTTTGTTTCTGAGGAAGCTGCGTACAGTATTTTTTGAGTATCCGTTCTTCTTCAGTACGTTGTATAGGTGGTTCTCCTCTGTTTTCCGACGTTCGTCTGTGCTGCAGTGTGTGGTGGCTCCTTGGAATGGTGTTGTGATACAGCTTTGTTGATGTGTGTGGGGATATTTGCTGGCGCAGTTAAGTATTTGGTCAGTGTTTGTCTGTTTTCTCTATAAGCAGGTTTGTAGTTCTCCGTTGTTCTTTCCTGCGACTGTGACGTCCAGGAATGCTAGTTTGTTGTCGGTTTCTTCCTTCTTGGTGAACGTTATGCCTGTGAGGGTGTTGTTGATGAAATAGAGAGGAAATAGCTGGGGACATTAACAGATATCTCTGCAGCATCTTTAGACTTGGTTTAGGTTCCGGAGTACTGAAGAATTGCTAATATCGGCCCCTTGTTTAAGAAGGGTAGCGGGATAATCCAGTTAATAATAGACAGCTGACCCTGACGTCATTGATAGGGAAGCTGCTGGAAAAGATACTGAGGGATGGGATCTGTTCTGCTTTGGAAGGATGTAGGCTTATCAGTGAGAGCCAGCATGATTTTATGCATAGAGTTCATGTCCTGCCAACTTAATAGACTGTTTTGAACAATTGACAACGTTTACTGAGATTTAAAGCCTGTATCTGTCATCGATATGAACTTCAGTAAGACATTTGATACGGTTCTCCATGGTAGGCTGATGGAGAAGGTGAAGTCGCATGGGGTCGGGGGTTTAATAGCTAGATAGATAGAGAACTTCTAGGGCAATAGGAGATTAAAAAGTAATAGTGGAAGAGAGTTTATCAAAATGGACAAATGTGACCTGTAGTATTCCATAGGGAGTAAAAAGTGAGGTCTGCAGATGCTGGAGATCAGAGCTGAAAATGTGTTGCTGCTTAAAGCACAGGAGGTCAGGCAGCATCCAAGGAACAGAAAATTCGACGTTTCGGGCCAGACCCCTTCATCAGGAATCCATAGGGATCCGTGCTGGAACCATTTTTATGTGTGATATACATAAATTATCTGGAGGAAGGTATAACTGGTCTGGTTAGCATATTTCCAGATGGAACTAAGATTGGTGGGGAAGTAGACAAAAGGGGACGAACAGTGAATTCAGCAGAATATAGATAGATTGGTGTGTTGTTGAGAGAAATGACAGATTGAGTTCAATTCGGGCAAATGCGAGACGATGAATTTTGGAAGATACACTTCAAGAGCAAACTATATGTTAAATCGAAAAGCCTTTGGGAAAACTGATGTACAGAGAGATCTGGGTGCTCAGGTTCATTGTACCCTGAACGTGGAAGCACATGTCGATAGAGTGGTCAAGAATGCATATGGCATGCTTTCCTTCACGGGACAGGATATTGAGTGAATATTTCAGCAGTTCAAGATACAGTTTTTATAAGACATTAGTTCGCCCACGTTTGGAATACTGCATACAGTTCTGGTCACCATATTACCAAAAGAATGTAGATGCTTTGGAGAAGTTCAGACGAAGTCCACCAGGACACTGCCTGGTATGGAGGGCTCCAGCTGTGAAGAGAGGTTGAGTAGATTAGGATTATTTTCATTCGAAAAACGGAGATTGAGAGGGGAACCTGATTAATGCCTACACAATCATGGGAGGTATAGACAGTGGAGACATGCGGAAGCCTTTTCGTAGATGACGGGACTCAATTACTCGGGGTCATGATTTCGAGATGAGAGGAGATTAGTTTCAGGTAGATATGCTTGAAATGTTCTTTACACAGTAGGCGAAGGGTGCCCGGAACATATTGGCAGCGGAAATGGTAGAGGTGGGCACGATAACATTATTTAAAATATATCTTGGCAGATACATGATTGGGCAAGGAGCAGAGGGATACAGCTCCTTCGAAAAGAGGTGACGAGTTTAGATTGAGGATCTGAATCGGCACAGCCTTGGGGGCCGACTGGCTTGTTCCAGTGCTGTAATTTTCTTTTCTCTACTTAGTTCTTTGGTTTGCTTGTCAAATGACCCAATAAGGTTTGTGAGGTAGCACCTTCCCTTCACAAAGCTGTGCTGACGGCCTCTAATCAAATTATTCCTTTCTTGATGATTATGACTCCTATCACTATAACCCTTTCCAAAACCTCACACACAACAGACGCAAGCGTCGCTGATGTATAATTGCCAGGGTTTTCTTTCCTCCCCTTCTTGAACAAGAGGACATTATTTTCAATCATTCTCTCACTATTCCTGTAAACAATGACGATATAAAGATCAATGTCAAAGACACTGAACTTCAGAGAATCTGACGATAAATCCCATTCGACTCAGGGGATTTGTCTACAGCCACACTTTCCAGAATTGTTAACACCTCCAACGTAAAAGGTCAATTCCATCTATTCTAATATCCTGTTTCTCAGTCTTCTCCTCGACAACGTTTTCCTTTTTCCGTTGTGAATATTGACGAAAAGTAATTCATTCAACACCTCTCCTATCTCTTCAGACTCCACGCACAACATCCCACTACTGTCCTTGACAGACCGTATTCATTCTTTCATTCCTAAATTTATCAGAGAAAGGTTTAGGCTTTTCCTTTATCCTACCTGCCAGAGACTTCTCATGTCCCCTCCTGGCTCTTGTTAGCTATGTCATTAGATGTTCCTTTAAACTTGTTTCTCTCAAGCGCCCTAACTGAGCGTTCATGTCTCATATTTACATGGGCTTCCTTCTGTCGCTTGGCAAAAGATTCAAAGTCTTTAGCAAACCAAAGTTCCCTTGTTCAATCACTTATTCTCCTGCCTGATTGATACATACTTATCAAGGACAAATTTTAGTTGTTCCTTCACAAAGCTCCTTATTTCAAATATGCCCATCCCCTGCAGTTTCCTTCCCCATCCTATGCACAGTAAATATCGTCAAATCGCATCATAATTGCCTTTCCGTCGCTATAACTTTTGCCATGCGGTATATACCGTTTCCTTTCCACTGCTGAAGTTAACGGAACTGAATTTTGGTCACGATCACCAAAGTGCTCAGCTACCTCGGAATCTAACACCAGCTACGTTTCATTACCTAGGACCACGTCCAGTTTGGCTCCGCTTCTTGTTGGCCTATCGACATACTGCATCAGTAAACCGTCCTACGCAACTTGGGCAAAAATCTGAAGCATCTAACGTACACGAACTATAGCGTTTTCAGTCAATATTTGGAAAGTTAAAATCCCCCATAACAACTAACTTGTTACTTTCGTTCGTATCCAGAATCATCTTTGTAATGCTTTCCACTACTTTTCTGGAGCTTTTTGGAGCAATGTCGAAACCTCCCAACACGATTACCTCTTCTTTCCTGTTTCTAACCTCAGCCCATAGTACCTCAGTAGCCGAGTCCTAATCAAACATCCTCTCTGCTACTGTAATGCTGATCTTGACTAATAATGCCACACTTCCCCCTCTTTTACCACCTTACCTTATCTTCCTGAAATGTCTGAATCACGGAACCTGCAGCAACCATTCCTGTCCCTGTTCTATCCATGTCTTGGAAATGGCCACGGCATCGAATTCCCAGATACTAACCCATGCTGCAAGTTCACCCACCTTATTCCGGATGCTCCTGGCTTTGAAACAGGGACACTTCAAACCAGCTTCCTGCCTGCTGCTGCACTCCTGTACCCGGTCACATTATTCATGATCTCGTTACTCTCAACCATTTATACACTGTAGCTGAATTCAGTTTCCCATTCCCCGCTAAATTAATTTAAACTATCCTGACGTTTATTAGCAAATACACCCCTCAGGATATTGGTACCCCTCTGATTCAGGTGTCGACCATTCCATTCGTAGAGGGACCACGTACTCCAGAATAGCCCCAATTATCCAGGTATTTGAATCCTCCATATTGCACCATCCCTGTAGCCACTCGTGCTCCAGCTCTCTACCTATTCCTCTCCTCGTTAGCAAGTCGCAGCAGAGATAACATTTCTGTTTGTTTTAACAAGGATTTTCACCCTAGGTACGTGAAGTTTTGCCTTACATCCCCAATTCTTTTCTTACCTATTTTGTTGGTGTGGATGTGGACCACGACGTGGGGCTGCTCTTCCTCCCCCTTAAGGATCTCAAAAACAATACCTGAGACATCACGGATCCTGGCACCCGAGAGGCAAATCATCTATCGCGAGACTCTCTCATCCCCAAAGAATCTCCTCTCTCTCCCCCTAACTATGGAGTCCCCAATATCTAATGCTCTGCTCCTCCCCCCTTTCCATTCTGAACAAGAGGGCAGAGTCGGTGCTGGAGACCTGTGCGTATTAGCGTACCCCCTGTTCCTGCGCACAAACAGTATCCAAAATGGATTACTTGGTATAAAGGGGAACAACCACAGGTGTCCCTGCAGTGACTACTTCATACATCTTCTAACAGTCAACCAATTATCTTCATTTTCAGTAGCGGGAGTGGTGAAGTGAGGACTGTGTGCTTCCGGGAAGCTAAAGCCCTTCTTGAAAAACTTATTCTTGTATAGTAGGAGCCTATGTTCAGCAGGAGCCGACAGACAGGGGACGGCGAAGTAAGTGAGGTAATATTTCTGGATGTTTGCTTTACTCAAAGAAACTACTTAGGTAGTGCCTTTCACCCGTCCAACTCCTCCAACCGAAAAAAAGATTTCTTTGCACCAGACTAGTGAAGTTACTAGCTTCTTTTTTCAGTCGTCCCTTTGGGAATTCAGAACAGAGGGAATTGATGTTATGGCAGTTGAATGCTCCTCCTGGAGATTGTGTTAAGCGTCCCCACTAATATCACCACTGACTTCATCTGCGGGAAGTCCATTCGACTTCACCTCGTTGGAAGCTGCGATAGGGAACTGGAGCCAGAGCTGCATGAACATCGGATCATTCAGCAGTCTGTTGAGAGGGGTTGGGGAGTTGACATGGTAATTGAGAGGAGTTACAGAGCTCACATCACAGGTGCAGGAAAAACGAAGATGGGATTTTGTCAGGGAAGCAGCAGACTCTACAGGAATCCCATGTGGCCGTTCACCTCAATGACAAGTATACCATTTTGGACACTGTCGGGAATAGAGGGACGTCATACCGGGGTAAACCATGGTGTCCAGGTCTCTGACACAGAGTCTGTCCCTCTTGTCCAGAACAGAAGGCGTGAGAGTAGTAGATCATTGGTCATTGGGCAGTCCATATTTAGCGGGACAGTTAGGAGGTTCTGTGGGAACGAGAGAGACTCGCAGTTGTTGTGTTGCCTCCCAGGTCTAACACTCAAGAATCTTGACACCATCCAGGACAAAGCAAGCTCTTGGATGGTCACCACATCAACAAACAATCAATCCCTTCACCCCCGGCGCTAAATAGCAGCAGTGTGGACTATCTACAAGGTGCACGGCAGAAATTCACCAAAGATACTTAGCACAATCGAAACTCCGCCCCTTCCTAGGATGCACCTGAGAAGCTGGGAAGGAGATTGCGGTGCCTTTGGCATTGATCGTCATATGGTCATTGTCTACAGGAATAGTGCCAGAAGGCTAGTAAAAGTTGTTGTCATTTTCAAGAAGTCGAGACATCCCTGGTAATTATAGAGCAGTAAGACTTACTTCGGTTGTAGGTAGAGTGTTGCAAAGGTTTTCAAATTTAGGATTTATAATCATCAACGAAAGAATAATTTGATTATGGTTAGTCAACGCAATCTTTTTAAGAGTATGCCGTGCCTCACAAACTGAATTGAGTTGTTTGAGAGGGTGACCAAACAGGTGGATGAGGGTAAAGTGCTTGATTTGGCGTATTTGGATTTCATTAAAGTGTTTGATAAGGTTACCCACTGTAAGATTTTGCAGAAATTGTCGAAGATCAAAATAACCGACATACCCTTCATTTACTATCATCCATATGCATATCCAAGAGCCGCTTAAATGTCCCTATTTTATGCGACTTTACTACCAGTACTGCCAGTGCATTCCAGGTACCAAACACACTCTGTGTAAAGAATCCACAGTGGACATCTCCTGATAATTCCTTTGATCACCTTAAAATTATGCCCACCACTCCTCCACCCCTACTGCTCGTGATAGCCATTTCTGCCTTGGGAAATAAGTCTCTAGCTATCCATGCTATTTTACCTCTCATCATCTTGCACACTTCTAACAAGTTGTCTCTCATCGTTCTTTGCTCCAATAAGAAGAACACTAGCTCCCTCAACCTTTCTTATAGGGCTTGCCATCCAGTCCAGAAATTATCCTGGTAAATCTCCCCGAACCCTGTCTAAAGTTTCTACATCCTACCTATTGTGAGCCGAGTAGACTTGAACCCTATATTCCAACTGTTGTCCAGAGTGGAAGCATAAACTTCCAATTCTTAAAATCAGTCTCCCGTGAATGAACGCCAACACACCATTAGCCAGGCTGAGTACTTTCCATCTACTACCACCCTCTGTCTTCTAAGAGTCATTCAATTCAGTTTCTAAAGAGCCAAATTTTCCGATGTATTCTACCTTCTTACTTTCTGAATGAGCCTCCTATGGGGAACCTTATGGAATCTTGATACAGTATATGCATACCGCATCCATTGCTCTACCATCATTAATGTGTTTTGTACATTCACAAAGAATACAATCAGGCTTGTGAGACATGACCTGCCCCTCACATAACTGGCTTTTCTGATTGGGAGGCCGGTAGATGTAAAGTACCGCTGAAGCTGTTCATAGGGCCTCATTATTCTCAATATAAGCTGATGATATCGAAGAGGAAGCCAGAAGTAATATATCACAATTCCCAGGTGACACAAATCGTTGTAAAACAGATGGCTGTGAGGAGGATGCAGAAATCCTCCACTGTAATTTTGATAGACTAAGTGAGTGGACAAATTCACAGCTGACGGAATATAATATGAATATAAGTTAGATTTCCCACTTTGCTGTAAAAAAAAAGCTTGTGTATTTTTTTGACAACCCACAAATTCAGATACGGCTATGTCCAAAAAGATCTAAGGGTGTTTGCAAATTTGTTACAAAAGAAAATGTTTGAAGTCAAATCATTATGCGCTTATAACATAGAAATAGACATAGCTCTTGTTATTGAACAAATTAAGGGATATAGTGTTATGGAATAATTAGGGCTCAATGATCAACCCTGAGAATATTTGCCAGCAGAGCCAGCGGGAAAAGGTCAAATGTCCTACCATGGCTCTGCAATCTATATTTCTGTGTCCCTATATTATGATTGCCAAATTGGCGGCATTTTCGCACTGGTCATCTACTCAAGGCTTTAGGTAATTAGGGGCCAGTGTATTAAGTTTAGCGAGTGAACGCATGCAAGAGTCGATGTTCCATTTAGGGAAATGAAGAATTAACTACTGAACCCGTCTATGTCTTTGGACACTGTGACGAAACATACGATGCTTCCTCACAGGTTAAATCAACAGTGCATCCATTTAATAATTGGCTGAAATGCTTAAATATCAAGCCCTTCATGCAGTAGATATTCAGGCATTGTCATTGGTTGCAAGATGACACTTAATGCCTTTGTGAATGTGTTGGTGTGGCAGCCATTGACCTTGGGACAGTGAAAGCTGATGAGTATGCACAGTACCGAAGCCTGTGATAAAATGGTGCACAGTTACGCTGCTGCATCCTTATTCTATATGTGCGAATATAATGGTGTGCAACAGTAACAATAACAATCTGCTGCTTTGAATAAATGCCCTTCGGCTAATTGCATCTTTGCTGGTCAAAACTATCTACGGGACTTTACTGATTCCATTTTCAAGCATCTGGACCATTACGTTTTACATTTTGACAAAGCAAATGAACATGTAAGTAATTAGACAGGCAGAATATGAACACGTCCTTCAGTCCATTATGGGTAAGCTGACCAAATATACCAAACTGTAGGAATCCCACCGACATACACTTGGCTCATAACGAATCATGCTGCGTTATTTCAACTGTTTATTTGTTGCTTCTTAAATATTGCGAATGTATTTGTTGCCAAGCTACTCTCCTGCAGTACATCACATATGTCTACAAGCACCTGCTTAAGATAAATCACAGATTTACTTGAAACCCTTAGCTCTGCACTTTAAATTTCTGACCTCTGCTTTAAGGCACGAGTCGAATCGTAGAATTCCTACAGTGTGGAAACAAACCATTCAGCCCATTCACTCGCCACTGACCCTTCGAAGATTATCACACCCAAATTCAACTCCATCGCCAACGTGTCTAAATTCCTTGGCACAACGGTCAATATAGCACGGGATAGGCATAATCTGCAAACCATTGGACAGACAGATGCCAATGGAATACCTCGAGGAAACTCATGCTGGCATGGGGAGAATGTGCAAACTCCAAACAGGCAGTCACTCAAGGGTGGAATCGAATCCAGGCCCCTGGCGCTGTGAGACAGCATTACTTCCTCTTGAGTCTCCATGTCACACCTGCTGTTGGGAAACGGTTCGCATATTCTGTTCTAATCATGCTTCACATTGTTTTGTATACCTTAGTCAGACGTTTCTCACAACCCCACTCACCACAAGCAACAAATCTGCATTTCCAAGGGAACAAGAACAACAGCTGATGCTTTCATATCTCATAGCAATTTTAAAGATAAGCAATAATTTATCCTCTTTTCACCTGTATGCAGCAAAAGTTTGGATCTAGTTGACAACTTGGTTTGGATCTCATGGGCACTTACTTACTGTGCCAGTTTTCCACGTGGAACCATGTCAAAGGCACTTACTCAAATATTCGTAATCAACATCAACAACTCTATTCTCATCAATATTTTCCATGATTTCGACGACTGATTTAAATTAGTCAGACAGGACTTTCCCCAAACAAATTTATGCTGACTATCCATGATCAATTCTCATCTTTCCAATTACAGTTTTGATTTGTTCTGTACCTTTGTTTCTTTTCACCACAATTTCTCTATACTGACTCCGAACGAGCTCTTCTGTAATTACCTGATCTATCCGTTCAACCCTTACGTCACAACAGCCCAAAGCTAAATATTCTCCAGTCATCTATCTTTTAACTTGTAGCCAGCGAAGGAGTAAATAACTGTCACTGTTTCGCGCTAATCTCTTCCATTGCCTGCATAGCAGCCTAGTATACGTGTTATCACGGCTTTGGGAATATTGCTCAATAAAACATCTCATTCCTTTGTTATGAAGTTGTAGAGGTGTACTGTACCTTTACGAAGGTTGAAAAGCTATTAAGGACTCATCATGCTAACTGAAGACCCAGCTGTTTCTTAAATGTTCTCGGTGTTTTATCTCTACCACGCTGACAGGCAGTGACATCTGGATTCCCAACACCCTCAAAGGTTTCTAACCTCAAATTTCTGCTAAACCAACTGCCATTTACCATGGATTCATGCGCATTGTTCACTGAACCCTCTGTGATGGAGAAAGGTTTCATCCTTTCTACACTTTCGATGCACTTTTTTTTACAGCCCGTCAAACTTGCTTATGTTCTCCTCTCAAACATCTTCTTCCCTGAGGTAAACAGCTGCCATCTGCTTATTCTCTCTTTATTACTGAAATTCTGCAGCCCAGCCAACATCCTGGTCAATGTCCCCCTGCATATTCTCCAACGCTACAATATTTGTTTTTCCTGCAATGCGGACTCTAAAACTACAAATGATGTTTCAAATGTGGCTGAACCAACATTATAAACCGTGGTTCAATCAATTAGATGCCTCAACTAAATTAGAAATGTGCCACGTGTCTTCTCAATCACTGTCCGGACATCTCACGTTCCAGACATGCATGTGCATGGTGAACTACTTCTGATCTTCGTGACTTTCCGGGAAACTTCACTTCATCATGCATTTGTTGCGTTGTTGACTCTCCCTATGTGCATCTCCTGACGTTTATCCAGATTGAATTCCGTTTACCAATGATCAGCCTGTCGAGTCACCCATCAATATTATTCTCCAGACAGAGGCAATCCTCCTCACTATTTAGGTACGCATATTATGTAGTCGAGTGTGTCAATGACATCTTTGTTGTAACGTTCTTAGTATTCCAATGCCACTTTCCAAAATAAGCAAAAATTGGTTGTGAGTGCGGCACACGTGTGTATAACGGACACATTCGGTGATTAATGCTCTTCTTCAGAGGTATTTGGAGATCTATCTAATTTATTGTCCACAAAATGACAACAACTTCTATTCCACATCGTCTGCCCCGTGCGCCCACCATAAGTCATTTATTGCCTGAAAGCGTTGTGGTCACCGCTGCTTCCATCCACACATCAAAAAACAGCTTTTATCATGACGTATTATAATTGGGTTAATACTGCAGCCAATTCATATTTCATGGAACACTTGAAATGCGATCAACACGTTAATGCCAGTGGAGCAGCAGCTGCATTATTCTGTTTTCTTGTGCGATAATTGCGATGAATTGAAACAACAGAAATATTAATTATCTCCCCTGAGCACGGGTGTCATGTATAAATAGCATATCTTCTGTGTAATGTGCTACATATTCAGGACATACCTCTGATAAAAATGCATGCACCACCGAAAAACTTATTGTTTTCCATTTATTATGCAGTCCTTGCAACTATCGGGATTCCAGGTAATGTATGTCTATTGTGATGAATCCATAGTTGTTTAAATCATTGATGAGCTGAAGTATCGCTTCCATTTGGAAGAAGCATGACTCCAAGTTACAAATTTTCTTTCTCCTATGTCATGGGACATGTCACATTTAAATACGTTAATTCTCCTCTTCAACTCGATATTTTTATGCATTTTTGTCGTCCGATCTCCATGCAATTTGCATAATTTAACCCCGTCAACCGTAGAAATGCCGCGCTTTTACCAGGATTTTCTTTTTCATGACGTATTAGCCAACTTTGTGAGCTTTATATTGATTTACTTACTGATTCCTAGTATGCCATATGCAAATCAGTATGTGCTTGTATTTTAATGCGAGCATTGCTACTTCCTGTGATTCAGCATTCTCCCATTAAAATGCAAATACAATATTGTTAATGAAATGTTCCCATCCCATTCCTGCCATGTTGTTGCTGTTAGTATGTAAACTTATCGTGGCATTGATAATAAGATGCTTGATTTCACAGGCTGTTATGATCGTGCAAACATAATTCAGCAATATGGTGATACACTTAAACATCGTGAATTTTGATGACGTTAGCAAGGATATAATGGATGCTATATTCAAGCCACTTTAATAAATACCAAATGTTTTCCCGATATGTAAGCATTGCAACAATGCTCAGATTATGTGTCCGTCTCGTGGAGCACACTGCCGCAGTTAATCTATTTTAGTACCTTTGAGGTGTTTGTCATGTTTTGCATTAATAACTGCAGTTCCAGAACTGATTGAGCTTGTGTCACTCAGCAATCTTTCGAATGTTCTGGTCCTCACTGCTATATCTTTTCTGAAGAAGGGTCACTGGACTTGACACTTGAAACGAGAAACTGATTTATATCCAAAAATGCAACGAGATCTGCTTCGTTCTTTCTTCCAGCCATGCTGATTTTGTTGCTGTGACCTCAGCATTTATTGAAGATCAACAAGAGATAACCTGTATCCAATGTGTAAAACCTTAATACACATATCCGGCAAGGGATAGAAGGTGTCAATAATCGAGTCAGTGTACAACAACCTGTGCATGATATGCTTGTTTTCTTTGGATGAGTGAGATCTTATTGGATTCCTGTTTTCATGCCTGAAGCTGACGACAATGATGCAAAATGAAATGAATGTGTTTCCAAATGTGACCTTGCTATCTTGCACTCTGTCTGTACTTTTACTTGTCTCGGCTTAATGTCCCTTTTGACCAGATAGCATGCTAACATTTCCAATAATAAATTTTATTCGAAATATTGATTGAACATGTCAGTTACTGATTCTCATACTGTCTCTTGATAGATTCCACATGTGTTTCTTTCTGTCACTTTCAACATTTCTGTAAGGTACCCATGTGTTTTTGTCCAGTACAACCTGTTTCCTATTTAGAAACTGCGTCAACAAACCCTCTGGAATGGGCCGTAAAAATTCTGCCCCATCCAAGCGTTTTATGAATACATTCGTTGTTGTTCCATCTTCACGTATTTCTTTGCATGTGACGCGAATTCCTATTTATTTTATTGGTCATTAAAGCAGACACATCACTGTACTGACTACTGTGAGGAAAATTCAGGAGGCTTTCTTGTCACTGTATGGAAACAATCTAATCAGGGAAGGCGTTATTTAAGACAAGAACGTCGGACCCATACTGCTTTCTATTTTAGGATCATGCTGCAAACATATAAGTTTCGTACACTACAATGAAACTGAGTTAGCTTTGTTGGGAATTCAACAAATGATATTTCTAAATTATCCTTCAGTCCTTCACTTCCTTCATTTTGTATCTATTTCAGCTAATTTGTCAGTCATTGCCATCCTGCCTCGAAGAAGATGTGGTCTCTCTGGATGTATCACCTATTACCTTGTGTCCATGGCGGTGACAGATTTCGTTGTCATGGTAATTGCTGTAGTATTGAACCGAATAGCTGGAATGTTTTTCCCATCCAGTTTTCTTTTCATCACGCCGATATGCAGTCTCCGTGTTGTCCTGATCTTTATTGCCATAGACAGCTCTGTTTGGTTAACAGTGGCCTTCACATTTGATCGATTTGTGGCCATATGTTGCCAAGAATTGAAAATGAAGTACTGTACTGAAAAGATGGCAGTGCGTATTATCATCATCATTATGGTGCTAGTCTGTGGAAAAGACACCTTCTTATATTTTATCTATGGGCCTGTTTACAAAAGTAACAATGTGCTCTGGTTCTGCGTTTTAAAACTGATGTTTTATACATCACCTGCATGGATCGCATATGATGTAATTGGCGCGATTTTAAACCCTTGTCTCCCTTTCATTCTGATTTTATTGCTCAATGCTCTGACAGTTAGGCACATTCTAGCAACCAATAGAACCCGCAGGCAACTCCACACCAGGAACAATGGAGATAATCAGAGGGACCCAGAGATGGAGAAGCGGAAGAAATCCATGGTTTTACTTTTTGCCATCTCGGGCAGTTTCATTCTGTTATATTCATTGTATTTTGTTACGATTCTCTACGTCCGGATTGGGAAAGTTACATATTTCACAGGTTCTAATTTCGATGGATCATCATTTAATTTGGAGGAATCCGGATATATGCTTCAATTTTTGAGTTCCTGCATTAATCCATTTATTTATGCTGGAACACAGAGTAAGTTCAGAACAGAAATGATTAATGCCATGAAGTATCCAATCAATCACATCGGCAAAGTAGTAAACGTCTGGAAAAAATAAATTCAAACATGAATTCTACTTTGAATCTATCGAATTCCAGTAAATTGGTTGATCATGAAAGTCAGGTCATGCTTAACATATTCACTTTAATTCTATGAAGGTATTAGGATTCCGGTGGACAACTGGGCTGATGAGATTGTATCTCGATTTCCAAATGGTATTTGACAAGGCGTTGGCACATGGCCTGATCCTATATCAAATGTTATTCACCTGTTTACAGGTTCAGAGGAAACAGGTTATATATCATGCAATTCCCAATTTATATGCTGTCAATCTCGGTTGGATCACCTCTGAACATTCTGGACGATAGAGAATGCAGTCGCAGGTTTATTTAAAATGTTCTCATAATTGAATCCGTGAAGTTCTGTCATCGTTTCAGTAAACATACGTTAAAGTGACTTCAGGGCCAGTGCATCCATCTGACGGTATGTTGTTCCAATTTGCTCACAGTCATGTTTGTGTAGTCTGAGTAGACTTTTATGTAACTGCAGCACTCTACATAACTCTACTCCGGCTCCTCAGGTATTATGGCTAGCATTCCATTGCACTTCTTGACAATTTATGTTCCTGTTCGCGGCATTTTAAACAGTTATGCAACTGATCACCAAATCTCGTTGAACATGCAAGATATTTAAATTTGTGTTTTCAAAAGAATGTCATTGTTTTTGAAAAATGTTGTGAATATTTAGGACACAGAACATAGAACATAGAACTTGACAGAGTGTACAGGCCCTTTGGCCTTCGATGTTGCCTCACAGGTGGAACCCATCGAGCCTACACTATTCCATTCTCGTCAATATGCCTATCCAATGACCATTTAAATGCTCTTAAAGTTGGCCAGTCTACTCCAGTTGCAGGCAGTACGTTCCACGCCCCTAACACTCCCTGAGTAAAGAAACTAACTCTGATAAATATGTCCTGTATATATTACCGCTCAATTTGAAGCTTAGTCCCATCGTGCTAGCCATTGCCATCCAAGGAAAATAGCTGACAGTGCCCAACCTACCTCACCCTCTGATTATCTTATATGTCTCAATTAATTCGCCTCTCTACCTTCTATCTTGAACGAAATCAGTCTCAAGTCACTCAACCTTTCCTTGGAAGGCATTCCCTCCAAATCAGGCAACATCCTAGTAAACCTCCTGTGAACCTTTTCCAAAGTTTCCAAATCCTTCCTATAATGTGTTGCCCAGACCTGTGTGCAATAGTCAAAATATGGCCGCACCAGAGGTTTTTACATCTGCAGGATGATCTCATGGTTTCCAAACTCAGTCCGTCTACCAATAAACGCTAAAACAATATTTGCCTCTTCAGAACCCTATCACCCTGTGTGGCAACTCTCAAACATCGATGCACCTGGACACTGAGATCTCTCTGCTCATCTAAACCACCAAGCATCTTACCATTGGCCCAGTACTCTGCATTTCTGTCACTCTTTCCAAAGTGAGTCACCTCACACTTTTCCGCATTAACCTCCATTTGCCACCTCTCAGACCGGTCCTGCATCTTATCCATGTCTTTCTGTAAACTAAAACCTTCTTCATCACTATCCACAACTCTACTGACTTTCGTATCATTCGCAAATTTACGAACCTAGCCTTTTATGCCCTCACCAGGTCATTCATATAAAGGACAAACAAAAATGGAACTAAATTAAATCCTTGCGGTAGCCCAATCCTTGCGGTAGCCTAAATCCAAGACGAATATTTCCCATCAACCACCACCCTCTTTCTTCTTTCAACTAGCCAATTTCTGATCAAAACCTTTAAATCCCATGCCTCCGCAATAGGCTACCGGGGGAACCTTATCAAACGCCTTCCTGAAATCCATATACACCAGATCAACCACTTTACCCTTATCCACCTGTTTGGTCACCTTCTCAAATGCCTCAATAAGGCTTATGAGGCATAATTTACTGTTCACAAAAAACCGTGTTCATTATCCTTAATCAACTTGTTCCTCTCTGGCTGATTATAAATCCTGTTTCTTGTAACCCTTTCCAAAACTTTGCCCACAACCAAAGTAAGGCTCACTGGTCTATAATTCCCAGGGTTGTCTGTGATCCCTTTCGTGAGAAAGGAACAACATTTCCTATCGTCCAGTCTTCTGGCATTACTCTTGGAGACAATGACGATATAAAGATCAAAGCCAAAGGCTCTGCAATATGCTCCCTGGCATCCTGTCGAATCCTAGGATATATCCCATCTGGCCCAGGGGGCTTTCCTATTTTTACTCTTAGTGCATTTTGCATCGTACGATCCGCCTGTATAGATGCAAAACAATAGTTTTTACTGTAACTGTGTACATTTCAGTACATAATTCAAACATTATTTTTTTTAAAAAATTCTCCTCTATATACTTTAGTCGAGAAGTGTTTACCATCTCCCTAAAAGCTTGTCACGTGTCTTGAATTGTCCCAGTCCATTTGGTCTAAGCCCTTCCTTGGGTCTGTTTCGTTACTTTTACCTAACACTCTACATCTTGTATACGATTCTGCCTTCACTTTTTTCAATCTGAATTCGAATCCATTGCATATTGAGATTATGCAGTAGACGAGAATCTTTAACTACTAGTGAACTTATCAATCCTTGCTCGTAAGATGATACGAAATCTTGAACAGTCAATTTTCCAGTTGGCTGCATGGCATGTTGCTCTGAAGCAACACTTCTTCGTCAACTGTTTGAACATTTGTGCGAGGCTATCCTTGACAAATGGATTAATCGAATCAAAATGTATGTTAAATCATGTATAATTACCTTCCTGCCATTCTCACAAGCAAGCCAAGGTTATTTCTGGTTTATGTTATTCTGAATTCGGAAGTACCCTTTGACCATGCATTAAATTTTCCTCCGAAGGGATTTCTTACTTCGATTTTTAATTTCCACCGAGACTGATTGAACCTTTCGGTCCGTAGTGCCAATTTCATTTCACAATGCAGACTTGAGATTATCCTTCACCAAATGAGCAAATCCACGTTATGCTACGTCTTGGCAATTGTTTTGGAATATTGAGCATCCTTGGGTATTGAACTTCGACACCTGATCATCCTGTAACCAGTGTTAAGGACCAGGGCAGACCCATTCAAAGTATTGAAGGAAAGTAAACTAGACATTGCCATTTTTTTTTGTTTTGAAAACAGATATGAAGTAGATATTACAGGTGTGATGCAGCGGGACAAACCACTTGGCTTTAAGTAAAAGAAAATTTAATTAAACACAACAGTTGAAACACGAACAAAAGAAAAGATAGTTTAGAATAACTATGTGCAATAAAATACCAACTCGGTGCCACAATTAACTAAGGCGCTGTTTCAATTCCCGTAACGTCCCATAATCACACATCTTTGCAAAAGTTAAAATCAATCACAGACTCTTAGAGGCAGTCGAGACTTGAAGAAGAAACATCAGCCACAAATCATCTACAGAAGCATGGAAACATTTTACACCTGGTTAGAACTGCTGACTGCCTCCAACCAGCATTTTGTTTGCTCAAATGAATCAAGCCAGAAAAATCCCGAACTAGGATAACTGGTCAACGCCCTTCCCCCTCTCCCTCACCACACCACCGCAAACCAGGCACTTTGCCAGAAATTTCAGCACGTCTGCCTTTGCGACCACTCCCATAAATGACCCAAGGACAAAGCAATGCCGCCAAAATGACAGCATATTCATACCAAGTTTCAGGAATCCTCCACCAGGTCTTCCCGATTTGTTTCCATTTGTGCTGACAGCTGATGAATTTAGTTCCAAGTAATGCCTGCATTCACATCTAAGATATTTTTTCATAATAAGATCAATTGTTTCCTTTTTTCTTTAAATATTTATTTGGCACCAAGTTTTCCACACTGATCATTCTTATTCATTGATTTCAAATTAAACCGAGAATCGCTTCAATCATTCACTTCAACTGTTCAATCACATTTTGATATTTTATGACGCCTTCCATCACCACAGTCGTTCGACTGGCCCTGACTGTTTATCTTGTTAACACCTGCTTTCCGCCTATGTTCTGAACTGTTGCGTTCCTTCCCAAACAGCTGTCTTATTAATTTAACTTCACCCAAATGCATTAATAAACCTCCTTGCCTAGGCTGATGCTTCCTCTCCAGTTCAGATGAAACATAACATTTTTGTGCACGCCCTGCCTGCCTTGGAAAATATCTCACTGATACTAAAACCTGAACTTCTCCTCGCTGCTCCTGCTGTTCCGCCTCGTGTTAAACTGTGCTGTCATTCTATTGCTTGTGATACCACTATGTGGCAAAGGGAGGGTGCAGTCCTGAGATGACAAATCTGGAGATCTTGCTTTTCACTTTACAGCCGCAGTCGCTGAAGTCTCTTTGGAGGACCTCGTCACTTGTTACGCCTATATCGTTGATATCAATCTATGCCACGACCTTCCCCACAATATGTCCGTTAAATGATCAAATGTATAATTAACGCTGGTGGCAGACAGGCAATACAACATATCGCATCTCTTTTGCATCACGGAAACGGCAGTCTATGACTCCAAGTATGTACCACCTACTGGCAATGCTTGCCTGCACTTGATATGCCCTGTGACATCACGGTTGTTGTTGCTGATTAGGTTTTTTGCAAATTGACACCTGTAACGGAATGTCTGTTCCAGAGGGCTCTCCACATTGTGGCCATGCACTAACCTTTTATCCCTTGTGACCATCACCCTTCTATTCAAAAATGTCTGTCAGTGCATCACGTACTCTACTGGTGACATGTGGCAATTCTGGAAGTGTTCAGCTATCCCGCAAAATCTCAGATGCTGGAAGTGTAAACATCTGCAGCTCTTACCAGATGGCTTAGTTCGAGTAGTAAACCGGATTTCATAGAAAGTGACATGAAGGAACAATGGAACTGTCATGGACAGGAGGTTCAGAGAAGTGCACATGTCAAACGTTGGGGGAGATACGTGGATGATATTCAAAAGAATCAGACCATTAAATTCGATCACTAAAGTCTTTCGGAAATGTCAATACGCCTTTCGGCCCCTCAGGACTGCTCGGCTATTCAGTCAGATCATGACTGAACGGACACACACTGCATTGATTTCCTTGCCTGTTCGATCTCACCAATCGTTGCATAACGTTAATTATGTTGACTCGTGGGATTTGAGCATCGCTGGTTGGCGAGCATTTATGGTGTATTGCTGGCTGCCTCTGAACTGAATGGCATGCCAGTCAAATTCAGAGGGCCGACAACATGTAGATCCTGGGCCTCCATCACCGCCGCACTCTCATGACCAGGCGCCTGACCAAATGATGAAGGCAGGTTTCCTTCCCTGCAGGATATTAGTGAACCAGGTGCTTTTTTTTCCAACAAGCGATGATGATTTTATGGTCAGCATTTCCAATTCCAGATTATTACAGAGTTGAAATTTCACCATCTGCTGTGGTGGAATTTGAGCTCAGGTCCACAAACATTACCTGAGTTAGAAGATTAGGAGTCAACTCCGATCCAGAATCAATCCATCTCAGAAGTAAATATACAAAGAAATTGTCCCCAGAGCTTTCTGTGGCACAAAGTTGCAAAGACGTACATGCGCTGAGGCACAAAAAATTATCTTCAGCTCAGTGATAAATTGTGACATTTATTCAGAAATGATGCTCTTTAGTCCTAGTATTTCACGGGAGGGAAATTACATTTGTTCTTCAAAGGAACATCGTCAGCACATCACTCTCTTATTTTCACAGAGCCTTGCACATCATGTTATATCCAAATGAACGTACAATAAACCATGACATGCAATGCATCAAGTGAAAGTGCACCCAGCGCACTTTGAGGCATTGCATTCCATACCCTCAAGACTACTGTCTCACAGCAGTAGGGAGCCAGGTTCGATTCCACCTTCGAGTGGCTGTCGGTGTGGAGTTGCACATTCTCCCTGTGGATGCATAGGTTTCCTCCGGCTGCTCCACTTTCCTGCCATTGTCCAAAGATGCGCAGGTTAGGTGAATTGGCCATGCTAAATTTCCCATAGTGTTCAGGGATGTGTAAATTAGGTGCATTCGGCAAGGGTATATGTCGAATAACAGGGTAGGGGAATGGGTTAGATTGGAATGGTCGCTGTGGGCTTGTTGGGCTGCGAGGTCTGTTTCCATACTGAAGGAATTGTATGATTCTATTATTTTGTGATTCCGGACTTGGGCAGCTACCTGTGTGGGGTTTCCACATTCTCCCCGTGTCTGTGTCGGCTTCTTTCGGGTGTTCTGCTTTCCTTCCACAAGCCAAAGTTTAAGTGAATTGGCCCTGCTAAATTGTCCACAGTGTTCAGGGATGTGTACGTTAATTGCATTATTCGGGGGTAAATATACGATAATTGGGTAGAGGAATGGATATGAATGGGTTACACTTTGTTAAGGTAGTCTTGCTGGACTGAAGGGCCTCTTTCCATACTGTAGAGATTGTATTCTATTGAATTGTGCACATTTCTTTCTCACCTATGATTAACTACTTCTGCAAAAAAAGTAAATGACTGCTTTTGTGAAAAAATGGAAAAGAAGAACCTGAAAAAGTATAAGTGATATAACAGGAGACTGACGTTCTGAACTTGGGGAAACGTGCCGACACATAGTTAACGATGTAGCAGCATGGCACATTGCATCATAACACAATTAGGCACAGTAAGAAATATTTTCTCAGAGGGAACTATATTTCGATAGGTTTCCTCAGTATAATTGTTTCCCAGAATGTAAGAAGTGGTTGGCTAAAACAGGATCAATTTATATTAAGATCATATATTTCCAAACATTGTGACAGGCAGGAGGCAAGTTGCACTATTTATGATATACAGGACCTGTCGGTGTTTGCCTAATACAGGTATATCGGAAAACACCAACGATTGACCAAGTTGCGCTGGGTTTTATTTGGAAATAAGGCGATATATCCATCTTAAATTTCTAAACTATGGAGCCACAATATTACGTCAAAAGTTTTCAAATTTATCAGAAAGGTCCGCATAATATTCGCCTTCAGACTTTAATTAAATGCAGGCCTGAGATATCTGGGTGTGTCAGATGCAATATGAGTGAACATAGTGAAGGACAGTTATTGATTCACGATGGGCTCAAGCAGCATACAGAGCAACAGCATCGTAAATTTTAAGCTGCAGTCAGATTCGATCTAGTATGCTTTGTTGATTTATGCTGTTGCCTTCTGACCTTTGTTCCCCTTCTCTCTTTGTCCTCAAGCTTGCCCTGGTGAACTGCCAACCATCACAATCTGAGGAAAATTCGCTCACTGTCCACACGATCTAATCCTCTTACCATTTTGTATGTCTCTACTAAGTCATCTGCTAATGTCCTCCACCCAACGAAAACAGCCTCCAGTCCCTCAGTCGTTAATCAGTTGATCCTCCCTCCAAAGCAAGCAACATCCTGGTAAATCTCCTTTGCAACCTTTCCAATGCGACCACCTCCTTCTTATAACGCGGTGAACAAAACTATGCAATCCTCCAAGTACAGCCGCTCCAGAATTTTGTACTGCTGCAACATGGCCTCATGCTTCAAAACTCAATCCCTCGACCCATAAAAGAGAACACACCCTATGCGTTCATAGCAACCCCATCAATCTTGGAGGAAACGTTGCGGGATCGCTGTACATGAACACCGAGATCTCTCTGGTCATCCACATCACCAAGCAGGGTACCGTGAGCCCAGTACTCTCTATTTCGGTTACTCCATCTGAAGTGAATCATTTCACACTCTTTTGTATAAAATTCAACTTGCAACCTCTGCCCTGATTTGTAGCTTATCTATGTCCCTCTGTAAACTGCATCATCCTTCTGCAATGTCTGCAATTTCACCGATGGAAGTGTAATATGCAAATTTACTAACCCATCCTTCTTCCTCTTCATCGTGTCCACTTATAAAACAAGCCAGTACGAAGAGGCCCAAAAACAGACCCTTGAGTTACAACACGGATAACTGAACTCGAGGATGATCGTTTTCAATCAAACATAACCCTCTATCTTCTTTCAGCTAGCGAATTCCTAATTCAAATCACTAAATTACCCTTCATACGTCCGTGATGTCTGAATTAGCCTGCCATCGGGATCCTGATCACACGCTTTACTGAAATACATATCCATCACATTCACTGCTTTAATCTCATTCATCTGTTTGGACACCTCCTGAAAGAACTCAGTAAGGTTTGTGAGGCAATACCTACCATTTGCATAACCGTGTTAACTTTCCCTCAATAGATTATTCCATTCTAGATGATTATAAATCCTATCACTTATAATTTTTCCAAACTTTTGCCCACAACGGAATGCTGGCTGGTTTATAAATACCAGAAAATGTCTTTACTCTCCTTCTTCAAGGAAACAACATTTGCTATCCTCCAGTCTTCTGTCACTATTTCTGTCGACAATGCCGACATGAAGTTGAAAGCCACAGCCTCTGCAATCTCCTCAGCTTCCCAGAGAATCCGAGTTTCAATCCCATCAGAACAAGAGGACCGATCTATTATAACACACTCTAAAATTGTTTACATCTCCTCCTTATGGACCTCAATCTGATCTTGTGTAATAGCCTGCATCTCAGTATTATCCTCGATAACATCGCCTTTTCCCTGTGTGAACACTGACGAAAAAATCTATTTAGATCTTCTCCTACGTCTTCCGACTCCACACACAGATTTGCACTACAGTCCTGAACAGTCCCTACTCTTACCCTAGTCATTTGTTCATTCCTGGCAGACCTGCAGAAAACTTTAGGTTTGTCTGTGGAGATAATGGATCCATTGGTTACAATAGGTCCAAAACACACTGAGCACAGGAACGGTTCCAGTGGATTGGACAAACGTTAATGCAATGTTCTTATTCAAAAGGGGAAGAAGGCAAAGTGTGGGAAGTGACAGACCACTTATTTCAAAATTAGCTATTAGATTAAGTGTTGGAAGCAATTGTTAAGAAGCAGTGCCGGGTCATTTGAAAAGTTGAAACACTGTCCATCAGAGTCAGCATGTGTTTTTTGGACTGAAAATTATGTTTGACTAATATGCTAGAGCTCTTCAAAGATGTAATAAACAAAGAAGATTACGGGGATGCCATAGTTATCTTGACTTCTGGAAGGCATTTAATAGGTTGCGATAGAAAATGTTAATTCACATGTTCAGATCATATGGGATTAGGTATAATTTATTACCTTGGATAGGTGACTGCCTGATGGAGGGAAGATGGAGAGTCGGGACAATTCTTTTTTGCTGGATCACCAGAAGTAACTAGTGGCGTGCCAAAGAGTGTATTCCTTTCATCCCAGCTATTAACAAACTATATTTAGACTTAGATTCACGCACAGAAGGCTAACTAACCAACTTTGCAGATGACACAAAAATAGTTGGGACTGTAACCTACAATTAAGAAATAAGAACCTTAAGATTGAATATAGATAGGTTAGGACAGTGGGCCAAAATGTGGCAGATGGATTTTAAAGTGGATAGTTTTGAGGTCGTGTATTTTGATCATAAAATTGAAAAGGCGACCTATTATCTAAATGGGGAGAGACTTCTGGGTGCTGCAGTACTGAGTGATCTGTGTGTCCTCGTTCACGAGCCATAGAAAACTAGCCTGCAGGTCCAAGAATGAATAAAGAAAAGGCGAACGGAATATGAGTTTTTACAGTTAAACGAATAGAAAATAAATGTAAGGAAAACTTGTTGCAAATATACAAGGCATTGGTGAGTCCATATCTACAGCATTGTGCACAGTTTTGGTACCCTTATTTGAGGAAAATTGAATGTCATTGAAGGCATTTTAGAGGACGTTCACTGGATTGATACCAAAGATGAGGGTTTTGTCATACGAAGAGACGTGGAAAAGTGTAGGTCGACACTCTGAAATCTTGAAGAATGAGAGAGATCAAATTGAGGTATTCAAGTTGAAAAAAGTGTGGATGAAATTGAGGTGGAATGAACATTGCTCTTGTGGGGCATTCTAGGATGAGAGATCACAGTCCTGCGGGAAGTGGAACCAAATTCAAAACGAAGTTGATGAGAAACTACTTCTCACGAATCTGCAAATTTGTGGAATTCACTAACCCAAAGTTCTCCGGATGCTAGGAGAGTAAGTGAATATAAGTAGGAGTCAGGCAGGTTATTTAATTGGTAATGGGCTGAAGGGTTATGTGCCGAAGGCAGGAAAATTGGCTGAAGAGCATATCCACCTTGGCTGAATAGCAGAGCCGACTCCGCTCCCATGTTTTATGGACATAAATTTCCAAAATACAAACCAATTTCAAAGTGCTGCCAGATCTGGAATTCATAGTATAGAACAACACAAATTGTACAAGAGGACATTCCGCTATCAACAAACAAAAGTGAATTAAAACCAGACCTGAAAGAGTTAACACTTCCACATGGTGCCGTGCACCTGCACAGAGAAAGAAAAGATTTCAAGTTCTCCTTATTTGCGATATAACTGTTCTCCATTCTTTTGTGTGAACGTATCAGTTACAGACCTGAATACAGAGTTTACCACATTCCATCCTGAAATACAAAAGGGCTTCGGAACATCAGGTTGATTTTCTCGTTGCGCCAACATTTTCCCAAGTCCAGTCCTTGTCGCCAAAATTGACGTGGATCACAGACGGGATCGAAGCGATTCTTTTGGAGTCGGTTAAAGTAGTTAAGAGAAAACTCACCAAACATAAAAGTTGCTAAAACATAAAAGTTCATTAACTAATATTTTTGAGGAAAGGAAAATAAAGCAATTAGCCTCACACCTTTCCTACCTTTGGAGACCCCTCGTTCGATAATTGGTCCGGACGTTCACTCCTCGAGTCATCGTGATCCCAGTCTGAGGTGAAGCCCAACAACCCAGAACAAGGCTCTCTCTCTGATATAGTGTAACAATGAGCAAGTACAGAAAAATAATTAAAATCTGCCGTCTTCAGGATGTACAAGAAAATTCACAGGAGCCATGAAAGGTCATGAATCTGTCGGAAATCATCAACAATTTTAGCCCATTCAATGCAAACGTGTACATCTGCAGAACAATCGTTGTTGAGCAGTTGCATATTTCGATTACGCCAGTGTTGACTGTAAAAAATATCAATGTGAGGCATGTAATGGTAGAAAATCCTGCAACATTTGCAGAAGAACTTTCCAGAACAGTAAATGTACAGTCCTGCAGGGAAGTAGATGTGCTGAATATGAACCCAGGAAATCAAGCTAATCAAGTGAAAAAGTTACACTGGAGGAGAGTTTGGAAAGTACCAATCGTAGCATATTAATGCTTAATATTTATTTAGAAAACTACAAAATAAATCAAAGATTATGATCCGAAAAAGGAAACTGGATAATTAGTAAAGAATGCAAATGTTGCACTGGAGAGCATTGATTGGAAATGGATATTGTTGAATAAACATGAAATAAAATTTAGGCGACATTGAAAAGAGAGACGAATATTTTTGGAGTGGGATTTGAAAGAGGACTCTTGTGTCGATTGTTCAGCAGCATAAATCGATCTCTATTTTGAGCTCCATACCAACGCAGCATGTGAGAAATCTCGAGGACATTCTGACTCTCCTGGACAGGAACAGAATGGCACGTTCACACATTCTGTGTTGAAATGATTGCATGTAATATCAATATCAGCTGCAGCCACATCCTTTTAACTTGCAATTCTAATGCCATATACTAACGATCAATGATAAAGAACGCAATGGCCGACCCCAGATCTTCCCATCAATCGTGATGTTTGCTCGTCCTGCGATTCCCTACCCTTGACTTCTTGCACTACATCTTAGCGACCACATTTCAATACTGATTTTACTGGCCATTTCCGGGTGTTTCATAGCTGCATCGTACATTTGCTTACTGCAAATGACTTTCAAGATCTGTCATGCAATCTATAATTCTCCCTAATCTTAGTGCAGAAAATGTAGACTGGATGTCATTTCCTACCAATTACCATATAGATTGCACATTAACGGTACTTGCAAAGTTACATCTCTTTTACACCAAAAGCAATTCCGTGGCAAAGCAGACAATTTCTGGTGCATCCTTCCTTTCACTCTACACTGACAGGTACAATGCAGAGTGTTTCTGTATCTCCCATCTGCCATTTACGACTTCTTCCAATTGTATACTGTGAGCTGATTGAAAACAGAGGTTAGACTTTCGCAATGGCCTAATTATCATTATTTTAATTAGCTTGTTAATGTTATTGTTGTTTTCTAAATAAGAGAGCAAGTATTCAGATTTCATTGGAAGGAATAATTTTCGACCACTTGTCCAGCTTGCCGAAGCCTATTTAGATTGTTTGGAAATTTCAAGGACAAGATATTGTTTCCCATGCCAGTGACGCAAGATTTGTCTCTCATTCTTCACTTGTTCTTTTTGCATTTTTCCGTTTGATGTAAATCTGTGATATGTTTTTTTTTGCCGAAATCTTAATGACCCTGTTGTTTAATTGTTTCTTTCCCCTCCATCCCCACCCCGCTCCGTTTTTGTCTCTGGCTACTTGTGTGAGGTAATTTAGTTTGTACATTCTCATTATTCTAATTTCCCTGCTCATGGAATTAAAGTTTCTGTCTACTGCCTTTAGATACTATGTTAAAGGAAATTCAGTTGCAATAATGTGAATTCGTCGATTGTCCTGGCAATTACCTCAGAAAACCTTGATTATTGTGAGATCATATTTTTCTCTTCATCTACACTAAATTAAAAAAGTCTCCGAACTATCGGGTACCAACCCTCACAAAGTTTCTATAAATGTATTTATTAAAAGCTGTCACTGCGTGCAATGCTGAATGCCTGCAAAAATCAACTTTAATTTCCCAGCGTTTGAAACCAATATTGTTGTCCAGATTTTTTTTATTCTTCATTTTCAATCGACTCTTTGGGAATTTAGAATGGATGATACGGTGGTTCGGGCAGCTGCATGTTCCTCCTGCAGGACAGGGAAGGTAAGTTTCAGCACTATGTCGTTGTTGACTTTATCTGCGGGAAATACACTCTCCTCCAGCTCCTTGAAAACCGCGTTAAGGAAATGGAGTTGGAGCTGGATGAACTTCGGACCAGTCGGGAAAGAAAGGGGGCTATTGGGAGGAGTTGCAGGGATTTAGTCACATGTCACGAATAACCAAAGTGCATATGGATTACATTCAGGGGACTGAAAGGAAGAGTCAGACAGTGCAGCTATTCCGTGTTGCCGTTCCACTCAATAACATGTATAGCGTTTTCGATACTGTTTCGTGAGATGACTTACCAGGAGTAAGCCATGGGGTACAGGTCACTGGCAAATAGTCTGTTACTGTTGCTCAGAAGAGAAGGGGGGAGAGGAGCAGAGCATTAGTCAATGGGGTTCCATAGTTAGGGGACAGGTAGGAGGTTCTGAGGGAGTATTTGGTACTCACGAGTGATGCCAGGGTTCAAGATGACTTAGATAACGTTTTCGGCATTCTTGACGGGAAGGGGGAGCAGTCCCAAGTCATGATCTGCATAGGCAGTTACGACATAGGTCGCAATGTGGATGGGGCTTGAAGAGAGATATTCAGGGAGCGAGGGTGGATGCTTGAAGCTAGAACAAGCAGCATTGCTTTCGGTGTTTTGTTGCCCATGTCACATGTTAGCAAGGTCAGGATTGGGGAGAGAGGGAAGTTGAACGCGTGGCTACAGGGATGGTGCAGGACGGAATTGTTCAGATGCCTGGATAATTCGTAATCATTCGGGGTAGGTGGGACGTATGGTCTACAAACGGGATGGTCTAAACCTGCAACAGCGAAGTGCCAATGTTCTTGGTGGGCCAATGACATTTACTAATGACTTTGGGACGTTTTAAAGTAAGTCAGAAAGGCGATGGGAAGCCACATTCTAGCTGCAGTGTCCAGGAGGTTGAGACTAGTGAGGTCAGAAACATGGTTTCAATGTTGCAGGCGCGCAGTGGAAAGCAGGAAGGTGGTTCGAATTGTGTCTAGAAGGCGAGTAGAGACAAGCCAGGTAATTACTGGATAGTGAGCCTTGCGTCGTTTGTGGGTAAACTGTTGAAAATATTAACATAGATAGTATTTATTATCATCTGGAACGGAATAAGTTCATTCGGGACAGGCAACAAGTTTTTGTGAAGGTTATGTCGTTCCTCACAAACCTTATTGCGTTCTTTGAGAAGGTTACCAAACAGTTGGATTAGGGTAAACCGTTGATGTGGTGTAAACATATGCTAATAAGGCGTTTGATAAGTTTGCCCACAGTAGGCTATGGCCCAAAATACGGGGGAATGGGATCGAGAGTGATTTAGCGGTTTGGATCAGAAATTGGCCAGCTGAAAGAACACACAGGGTGGTGATTGATGGTAAATGTTCATCGTGGAGTTTAGATTCTCGTCGTGTACCATAAGAAACTGTTTTGGGGCCACTGCTGTTGTCATTGTTATAAATGACCTGGATGAGGACGTTGATTTATGGTTGAGTAAACTTCTGAATGACACAAAGTTCAGTGGAATTGTGGAAAGTGCACAAATAAATTGCAGGTGACAGACGGACAGATGTAAGCTGCAGAGCTGGTCTGAGTGGTAGCAA
The DNA here is from genome assembly GCF_020745735.1 of Hemiscyllium ocellatum. Classification (NCBI taxonomy): domain Eukaryota; kingdom Metazoa; phylum Chordata; class Chondrichthyes; order Orectolobiformes; family Hemiscylliidae; genus Hemiscyllium; species Hemiscyllium ocellatum. Next base: position 515,433 of record NW_026867542.1, read on the forward strand.
ATAGAGTTGAATGTGGAAAAGTGCGAGTGGTTCACGTTGAAGAAGCAACAGGAATAAAGAGTACTGAGCAAATGCTAAGATTCTTGGCAGTGGAAATGAGCAGAGAGATCTCGGTGTCCATGGTCGTGGATACCTGGAAGGTTCCAGACAGTTTGATAGGGCTGTTAAAAAGGCATAGTTTGTGAGCTTTTGTTGGCAGAAGGGATGAGTTTCGGAACCACAAGACAATCTTACAAAATTCTGCTGGGAAAACATTCGGAGTATTGCGTACAATTCTGGTCATTATATTATCGGAACGATGTGAAAGCTTCATAAAGGTTTCAGGGATTATTTACTCAGATATTGCCTGGTATAACGGAAAGGTCTTATGAGGAAAAGCTGAGGAACTTCTGTCTGTTTTTATTAGAGACAAACTAGTTGAGGGCAGACTGAATTGAGACAGGCAAGATAATCAGAGGTTTAGATAGGGTGGACATTGAAAGCCCTTTTCCTCGGATTTTGATGGTTAGCGTGAGGGCGCATAGCTTTACATTGAGGGGGTGTAGATATAAGACAGATGCCAGGTGTATTTTCTTTGCTGGAGAGTAGTAGGGGCGTGAAATACACTACCTGCAACAGGGGTACTCTCGCCAACTTTAAAGGCATTTAAATGGTCATTGGAGAAACATATAGTTGAAAATGAGATGTTGTAGGATAAATATTCTTTGGATTAGATCTACAGTTTTGCGGAACATTGAGAGCTGAAGAGACAGTCCTCCCCTGTCATGTTCTATATTCTATTTGTTCATATATTTGTCTACTGTCGTGTGAAATTGTAGCTTTGTAAATATGTTTAGTCAAGTTTTCCCTTTCCATTTTTAAATGGAAATTTTAAAGCAAATGGTTTCTATTTGGGATTTGCTTTACAAAAAATGGAGCGTTTTTATCTGCTGTCTAGTCCCATCCTTTTCAGTCTCTGTTGTTATTCTCACATGTATTTGGTTATCTTTCTGTGAAGGGCGTGGCTGACCTTTATGAGGTGCTGCATCCGATACAATTCTCTTAAACCATTATTTGTCAGCTTACAAAAAAGAACTAGTTGGTATTTTATCACACTCAGCCAACAGCACTTTAAACAATCATAGTAACAAAAGTGTCGTCCCCTTTCTAGTTGACATCTTCAGTGATTGGGAGCCCCCTGTGAAGCGCTTCTGTGCTGATTCCTCCGACATTTATACTGGTTTGAATCTGCCGTTTCCGGTTGTCAGTCGCTGTTCGCTGCAGTGGCCGGTACATAGGGTCTCGGTCGATGTGTCTGTTAATCGAATTCGTGGATGAGTGCCATGCTTCTAGGAATTCCCTGGCTGTTCTCTGTTTGGCCTGTCCTATAATAGTGGTGTTGTCCCAATCGAATTCATGTTGTTTGTCATCTGAGTGTATGGCTACTAGGGATAGCTGGTCGTGTCGTTTCGTGGCCAGTTGGTGTTCATGGATTCGGGTTGTTAGCTGTCTTCCTGTTTGTCCAATGTAGTGTTTTGTGCAGTCCTTGCATGGGATTTTGTACACTACATTCGTTTTGCTCATGCTGGGTATCGGGTCCTTTGTCCTGGAGAGTTGTTGTCTGAGAGTGGCTGTTGGTTTGTGTGCTGTTATGATTCCTAGTGGTCGTAGCAGTCTGGCTGTCAGTTCAGAAATGCTCCTGATGTATGGGAGTGTGGCCAGTCCTTTGGGTTGTGGCATGTCCTCATTTCGTTGTCTTTCCCTGAGGCATCTGTTGATGAAATTGCGCCAGTATCCGTTTTTGGTGTATATCTTGTATAGGTGTTCTTCTTCCTCTTTTTTTAGTTCAGGTGTACTGCAGTGTGTTGTGGCCCTTTTGAATAATGTCCTGATGCAACTTCGTTTGTGTGTGTTGGGGCGGTTGCTTTCATAGTTCAGGACTTGGTCTCTGTGTGTGGCTTTTCTGTATACCTTCGTGGTGAATTCTCCGTTCGGTGTTCTCTGTACCATCACGTCCAGGAATGGGAGCTGGTTGTCCTTTTCTTCCTCTCTCATGAATAGGATTCCTGTGATTGTGGCGTTGATGATCCGGTGTGTGTTCTCTATTTCTGTGTTTTTAATGATTACAAAGGTGTAGTCCACGTATCTGACCCATAGTTTGGGTTGTAGTTGCGTTAAAACTGTTTTTTTCTCTAACCATTGCATTACTGCTTCTGCTATCAGTCCGGCGACAGTACATTCAAAGACCCGACTACTCCCTGTGTTAAGAAACTACCTCTGAAAGTTATCCTATATCTATCACCCCTCAATTTAAAGCGTTGTCCCATTGTGCTAACCATCTATATCCAAGGTAAAAGGTTGTTATTTTCCAACCTACCTAACCCTCTGATTACCTTACATGCCTCAAGTCGCCTCTCAACTTCATTTCTCAAACAAAAACAGTATCAATTCCCTCAGCCTTTTCTTGTAAAGCCCTCCTTCCAAACTAGGCAACATTATAGAAAATCGCTTCTTCATACCTTCCAAATCTTCACTTCCTTCCTATAATTCGGTGATCAGAACTGTGTACAATACTCCAAGTGTGGCCACACCAGAGGTTTGCACAGCTGAGGCATGATCTCATTGTTCCAAAACCCAATAAAATCTAACACATCATATGCCTTCTTAACAACCTTGGTGGCAATTTGCAAGGATCTATATAACTGGACACTGAGATCTCTGCTCATCTGCACTTCCACGAATTTTACCATTAACCCAGTACTCCGCATTCCTGTTAATCCTTCCAAAGTGAATCACCTCACATTTTCGGCATTGAAATCGATTTGCAACATCTTAGCCAGCTCTGCAGCTTACCTGTGTCTCTCTGTAACCTACAATATCCTTCGTCACTATCCACAACTCTCCTGACCTGTGTGTCCTCTGCAAACTTACTCACCCATCCATCTATGCACTCATCCAGGACACTTATAAAATTGGCAAACAATCGGACGCCAACGAAGATCCCTGTGGTACCCCAATAGTAACTGAACTGCAGGATGAACATTTCCCATCAATCACAACTCTCTGTCTTCTTTCAGCTGGCCAATTTCTGATCCAAATTGCTGTACCACCATCAATCCAATGTCTCCGTATTATGTGCAATAGCCTACCCTGAAAAACCTGATGAGAAGCCTTAGTGATACCGTATACACAACATCAACGGTATTACCTTCATCCACCTGTTTAGTCACCTAATTCAATAAAGTGTGAGAGGCACGACCCACCCTTCATAAAACCGTGTTGACTATCACTAATCAACTTATTCGTCTCTCGATTACTATAAATCCTATATCTTATAACCCTTTCCAATACTGCACCCACAACCTAAGTCAGGATAACATGTCTATAATTTCCAGGTTTGTCTGTACTCCCCTTCATGAACATCGGAAAACATTTGCTATCCTCCAGTCTTCAGTCACTACTCCTGTAGACATTAACGACGTAAAGATCAACGCCAAAGGCTTGGCAATCTCCTCCCTGGTTTCCCAGAGAATACAAGGATCAATCCCATTCGGCCGAGGGAAATTATCTAATTTTAATCTTTTCAGATCGTTGACATTTTCTCCTTATGCACCTCAATCCCATCTAGTCTAGTAGCCTGTATCTCAGTATTCTTCTTGACCTCATTGCCTTTCTCTGGTGTGAAAAAGATACACGTACTGAAAGGAAAGACGACAGTCCAGGGGGAGCATCAGCTGGCAGTAGAAGGACACAGAAGATGAGAGTGACTGTGTGGGATTGAAATTAAATTGATGTAATTTTAATCAGTGTCTTATAGGAACAGCATATTGTTCGAGATTTTGAGTGAGATAATAAATAGTTAAGAGAAGGGGTCGTATGATTGTGTCGAGATCAGATTGCTTTCTTTCTGCTGTGGAAACAGGCCATTTAGCCCAATAAGACCAAACCGACCATCCAAAGAGTAACCCGCCCAGACCAATTTCCCTCTAACGAATGGATCTAACACGATGGGCAATTTAGCATCGCCATATCAGCTGACGTGCACATCATTGGACTGTGGGAGCAAACCGGAGTACCCTGAGGAAGCCCAAACATATAGTGGGAAAATGTGCAAACTCCACATAGACAATCGTCCGAGGACGGAATCGATCCCAGTTATCTGGCGTTATGAGGCAACTGTATTGACCACTGAGACACCATGCCGTCCCAGAATAGCTGTTTAATGTTCATGTTTAAAGTTAAAAAGTGAATAGGTGTTATATTCTTCAATTTGAGAGTTCTCTGTCACTCCTCCTTTAACAGGTTCCAAGGCGAGGTGAGGTTTTCTTGGTAACAGAATGGTTCACCTCCGTGTCGCAATGTTACTGCACCTGTGAAAGAAACGCGGAGTCAAATCACGAGAATACAATGGCCCACACGTTTAATATCTGAAAGGAAAGCAGTACATTTTAGTGCTCATTTGTGTGAGTGACAGCATCTGCGGACATGACATTATATACCAACATGACTCGTCTTCTGAAGTGAACACATGCGGACAAGTGTTGTGCATGACTCTGCTGCAATGAAGGAAGAAGCAAGTCTATCAAAATAGAAGGAAAGGAAAAGGCCGCATAGAGAAATCAAAGGTAAACCAGCCAAACAGTCAAATGTGCATCCAATCCGAAGGCCTCAGCTGTTTTGAATGGTGTTTGGATTGATATCTCCACCTCGTTACAATGAGGGATAACAGAGAATATGTTGGAAAACGAGGACAATCTGGTGTTCCTCATCTTTTCTTTTCAGTCTAGACATGCTTTTTCTTTGGTATAAAGCTCCTGTGAATCGTTTATCCTTTACTTAGAATCTTCGGAGAAGTATGCAACTTCGGTAATACTACTGGTATCAGTCATTGCTCTGAGTCTTAGAAACTTGCAGGCGATTATAAATAGTAAAACGAAATTGCCAATGAAGTATTAACAATACAATTACAGAAGAAATGACACAAAAGACAAAACGCAAGATATAACAGATGACAGCACGAGAGCAACATGATGCACTGAAAAGGGAGATTCAGTGTGTCCCAAAAATAAAACAAGCGGCAGGGGTAGCCATGCTTACTGCCGCATAGAAAACAAGGATATTGCTGGTCAAGAAAAGACAAGAAAGAAAGGCAAAGAGAAATACCGAGAACTCATCATTGCAGACCAGCTGGAAATATATGCAAAAGTAATGTAGCTTGAAATGAGAAAGGACACAGTGTGCAAAGAACAGACATAAAACCTTGTTACAAGATTCAAAGGTATTTTGCATAAAATGGCAAAGACGTTTTGATGAAGCAGTATTTTGAGTATGAAAACGAAAAATATAAGATCGGAGTAATTGAAAATACGTCTGTATCAGAGAATATGTATGTATTTTCCTTTGTGATGGTGTAAACAGATGTGAAAGATAAATTATCTCACCTCGTCTCTTGGCAAAATTACTCGCCTTGTTCAAATTTCGCCAAAAGTCGTAAACAGCAAAGCAGAGATTGGAATGACTGTCCTTCACATTAACGCAGCGTTTCATTTAATTTGGTTTGAAATGTTGATATCAAAAGCGGAAATCGAATGAATGAACGCTGCTAGTTGGACTCATGCACAACACAAACGAGGACGATTGATTTTGTTCGTAATCACACAGTATAGTTCCATAAAATCATTGCAGAGTTTCGCAGAGGTCTTTCTTAAGACGTTTCATCAATGATCTTCCCAAAACCATAATTTAATTAGCGGGTCTGTGGATAATCACACGTTGCTCAGCACCTTTGGAAAACTCAGATGATGAAGGAGCACACCGTCAGATGCAGCAAGTCGTGGACAACACGTAATATCAAGTAATATTTTCACCATTCAAGTGGGTGGTAGCGACGTTCCTTAAAAAGAGTGAATCTGCGGGTTCCATTTAAACAGTAGCTTTGCATTTCAATATTTTCATCCTCGAGATACCAGCAATTGCATCAACGCTAGAATAATGAAAAGGGATTCTTGTTCAGCAAGGTGCATGGAAGATAACAACAGTTAAAAGAGAAGCTCGATTTCAGGTCACAATCAGAAAGCCAAAAATCAGCCAAAAAGAATTGTAACTTACATTGAGTGTCAGGTAAGCTCCTTTCTATAACATTGCCCTTTCTGTGTTCTATTACAGAACAAATCAAAAACTGCCTTATTTCCATTTCAGGCCACAAAAGCAGCATAAATAAGTATGAATTTTATCGAGATACTATCTTCAGATTTGTCATGTAACCTTAGTGTAAATGAACATGCATTCCATTTCTCAGATAGCTGTAAATATGAGTCAATTTTAAGTATTTGCTTGCTAAAACCGATACGATTTCACTGGAGTTTCATACTTCATGTTGATGGATGAAAGCTGGGATAATAGAATGCTGTACCAACAGACTACATTCTTTAATATTCTTTCTTTATTCCGTTGTAGAATGAGGTTGTCACTCGCTATGCTAGCTCTGATCGCCTATCTTTAATTTCCCAGATGGAAATTAGGGACAATCAACTTTCTGTGTGTGTGGAGTCACACGTCGATCGGACCAGGTAAGATTGAAATTTCCTTCACTACAGAACATCCTTGAACCAGATGAGTTTTTTTAACATAAAATTGGCAATAAGTTCATAGTCGTAATTCGTGTCTTAAATGCAGACATTCTTCTAACTGAGTTTAAATTCCATTATCTGGTGTGCTGAGATTCAAAATCCGGATCCTCGGAACATTAGATCTGTCGGTTCATAGTCCAGCAAGAATACCCCGATGCTGTCTCCTGCAGCTGAATATTGAAGTTATCACGAGTAGGGCATTCAAATGTGTGTTGACACATTGTCTATAAATATAACAAGAGATCAACTGAATGTTATAAAATATTTCTGCATGAAATATATTTGGACAAAAATGTGGTGAAAAATCAAGAAATTGTGGCATGTGTGCTCTCCCACGTAAAACGATTGAAATTAAATGTTTGATGACGAATGAGTCAATTTAATTCACTTCTGGAACTCCCTTCCTGTTTCTGTTTTGGAACCCCGACTGTAATAGCGACACAGATTCGCAGATGATACAACACAGAAACAGAGCCTTCGTTTCAACTCATTTACGCTGGCAATACTCCCAAACTAACCTAGACCGACTTGGGTATATATGGCCTTTGTGCCTCTGAACATTTCCTATTCAAGAAACTGTCCAAATGTCTTTTGAAAGCTTTAACTCTGCCTGCTTCTACCATTTCCTGTGCCAGGCCAAACGATATCAAACAACCCTCTATATCAAAACGTTGACCCTCATGTCAGTGCTGAGTATTTCTCCTGCCATCTTAAGTATATGCCTCCAAATTTTGAACTTCCCCATCGTACAGAAAGTACCTTTACTAATCAACATATTTGTGCCTCTCATGATGTTATAAACATCTAGTTCATCTACACACCAGCAATCAAAAAACCCCAAGCTATCCAGGCTGTAAGAATTCAACATCTCAGTCCCAATAACATGCTGCTAGATATTTTGACCCCTTTCCAAATAATTAATACCCTTCTGTTACCAGAGGACCATACATACAATACTCCAGATGTGGAATGATCCAGGTCGTGTACAACTTCAAAGTGAAGTCCCACTCTTGTACTCAGTGGAATGAGCACGGAAGACAAACATGATAAGACCGTGATTAACCAACCAGACTACCTGGAACTTCCAAATAACTCCGTGCAAGAACCCCCAGGGCTTTCTGTTTGACAAAATGGCCATGTCCTACCAGTATCTGTGCAAATCCAACCTTTATTCATTTTACCAAAATGCAATACATGGTAATTTTCTAATTAAATTCCATATTGTCTAAAGATTTTCTAATGCCCATGTCGATGACGTCTATCATTCTGTACTCATTAATCTTTTGGCTTACGTCATCAAACAACTCAATAAGTTTTGTGAGTCACGATTTCCGATGGACAAAGCCATACTGACCATCCCTAATATGTTCTTGCCCCTCCAAATGCGTGTGCGTTCTATCTCTCTGCATCCCCTCCAATAAAGTGCCCATCACTCTTGCAGGACTCATCGCTCTTTAGTTCACCGGCTTCTCCTCAGAAACTCTCTTAAATAAATACACAATATTAATCAATCTCCAGTCTTCTGGCCACTTACCCGGAGCTGGAGATGATGTGACGATTTCTGCCAGGGCCTCCGCGATATCTTCCATAGATTGCGTGATGATTCTGTCACTTTATAAAGGTAGATTTATCCTTGGGTTTATTTGAGACGTCTTAAAAGCAAAGGGGCCGAAGGGTATAGTTTAACCATTGAATGGGTGTAGCCAGGTCTCCTGGTTCAGGCTTTTTGTCGTTCGGTTTAGCTGTAGCAGCCACAAGATGTGTGAGTCCACGGGAGTTGCAAGCTTCATTAAAGAATTCCGCTGACTTTCTTCTGATGACTTTCTCCGAATATTGTTCCCTCCTGCCAGCAAGAAAATGTGTTTGAATTTGTTTTTTTTTAGAGGAAGTGTGTTTATGGGATGCTACAGTATTGGAACAGTTAATTAGTACTTGTCATTGTATCGGGTCATTTAAAATTTCCAACAGGGCAGTTGTTCTAAATTCCTGTTTCTTTTTGTTTGTGCATCAATTATAGTGCTTACCTCAATTCTGCTTTGTCTGAAGCCGAGTGGTATGACCAGTTGCATTCAGGTGGAACACCAACTCACATCTGCCTTGAAAATAAGGAAACGTTAATTTGATCACAACCTTCTTAAAATATATTTCGGGGGTCTGGCAAATTGGAGACTCTTGTTCGGACTGATTCTATAATTAAACTTTGAGCTTGTTGGTCATAAAACTGTCTGTTGTTTCGGGTGTTGAATTCGGTTGATTTAAACAATGTTTTGTGCTCTACTGGCTCTTTCAGTCGTTGTGAGTTTTCTGGGAGTGGACAATGTGACTGGGTTTTGCACAAGATGAGCAAGGCAAGCTGACGGAATTGGCAGACAAGCTGGAGTTGCACTTGCCTTCATCTACCCAAGATGCAGAGGCAAATTCAGGAAAACATCGACGAATAAGTTTGCTGGAAACCCCATCAGAAACTTTGGAAATGGCTAGAATTCATTTGCAGAGGAGGCAGCTTGGACGTGAAAAGGAACTGAAACAATTGGAAATATGGATAAAGGCAAATGACAGAGAATATGAAACAACTGCTCCAACAGAACAAAGAGAGATGGACCAAACCGCTTTGGCAGAACAGGAAGAGAAGGGAAATAAGACGCTCAGGAAGAAAGTGAAAAATGTTAGGGAAGGGAAAAAGAGAAAGAGGGAGGCAAGGAACAAAGAGAGAGAGATGGAACATCTGAAGTTGGCGATTAACCAGGAAAATTGGCTTCAATGTATAGCAGTAAAAGTAGAAGGTAGGCTTAGAGAGGAGGCTCGGAATGAGCAGCAAAACTATCGCAGCCAAACGCCTGTTGGGAATCTGTGAAACCTGCAGAAGAAATGCAAAGAACAGAATCTCCCTCTGTACATGAACAGTTTTGATTTTACAAAGGTCTTTGACACCATCAACCGGGAAGCGTTATGGAATGTCTTTCTCTCGTTTGGCTACACCATCAAATTTGTCCCCATCCTCCACCTGCTCCACGATGACATAGAAGTCATGGTAATGTAATTGGTTCCCACACTGACAAACTTCCCATTCAGACCAGGGCTGTGTCATTACCCTAATACTGTACTCGAATTACCTCACTGCAATGCTTCATCTTATCGTCGACAAGCTCTCTGCTGGAGTGGAGCGAACGTGCAGAACGAGCAGGAAATAATTAAAACTCAACCACCTACAAACCTAAACCAATCGCATCCCAAACAGTGCCAGCGAGCGGCAGAGGATGGATGGTGTTTGCATGTGCACTGTCGGAGGGTGTATTCCCTCGCTTTGTCGGCACATATACGCAAACATATGCGAGCATGGATCAAACTCTTGAACATAAAGGTCTATGAGTAGGCTTGGACCTTCCAATAGCTCGGGAGTGTTCTGTCGACCAAAGCATATATTGACGAATAGATCCAGCTCTGCATGCAGTGCGCTCTCACAGCATTCAGCCATCTCAGGAAAAGAGTACTCCAGGACAATAACATCTGATCCAGCACCAAGGCTGTGCTATATAGAGCTGTGGTAGTTTACACCTTCCTGCATGGCTCTGAGACTTTGGACACACCACAGCAGGCAGCTCACTTTGCTGGAGCAGTCGTACCAGCACTACCAGTGAATTTACAGAGATGGCAGACACAGCAACACCAGCATCCTCAACCAGGCCAACATCCAGCATCGGGACACTGACATCCCCCCAAACCTCCTTGATCAGCTTCGATCGGCTAGGCACCGCATCACCATGATTGACACAAGACTCCCCAAGCAGACGAGCTTGGTGTCAGGCGAGCTCCAGATGGACAGAGGAAGTGCTTCAGAGATGCCCACGTGACCTTACTGCTAATGTTCAGCATTCCCCCCGCAACCTTGGAATTACTGGGCGAAGACCGTCTAAAATAGGAGAGGAGCATATAGAAGGTGTCGTGTATCTTGAGACTTGCCAGCGGAAAAAAGGGCATTCCGGATACAAGAGCACAAAGAGCGTGCTACCACACCAATACCTCACCCACACTCTTCTCACAGCCACCTTTTGCCCCAAGTGTAGCAGAATCTGTGGAAGTCACATGTGTCTCTACAGCCAACTACAGAGTCCCCCTGAGAGTGGGAGAGAGTCATCCTTCTCCGAGAGGATGAGATAGGAAGTTTGAATCCAGTCACAATTATCTCGTTGCCTTTTGTTACAAAATCCAATAATTCCCTGTCCATAAAGATGTGCAACAATATAATCCTGTTCGCGTGCCTTAACACCACCCTTCCAGTTCCGTTTTCTGATCATTATAACTCAGATTTACAACCATAATCATTCATATTCTGAAGCAAAATATTTTAAATGGTAATCCCATTGTTATCCCGATCTATAAGAGTTCCCCTTCCTGCTTTCCTTTTTGCCTGATTTTCAAGAGTGTTGTGTAGTCGTGAATATTGATGCTTCATCTTTGTTCACTGTGCGACCATATCTCCCTGATGCCGATTAGACAGAAATTATTTAACTTTCTGTGTCACAGGCACGCATATATTATTGCAGATGCTTTGTGTATTTAGATAAAGAAACTGTCGTTTACTTTTTTGTAACAGTAATTTCCTGTCGCAAATCTATTTGCTGCAGTGGGATTTCAGTTATACCCAGCCCTTTGCTGTTGCTTTCTGCTGGTTATCAACCACAATCCCATGCTATTCCAATATTTCAATCTTTCTCTTGTGTTTTGGAGATTGTCTTTCACCTGAGCGCTGTTTCTCCTCATCTATATACGTTTAAAAGACTCTGCATCACGCTGGTCATATGATTGACTTGGACAATGGCCCCAGAACGAGACCAGTTGACTTCATCCGAACACAAATCTCACTCCTCCCTGAAAACTGGTAGCAGTGTCCACTTAATCAAAACCACTTCTCATGACATCGTTCTTTGATTCTAAAATATTCCTGCACTCTGGTGATATCACTCTGTATCTCTCCATTTGATATCCTTCACTGCGTGAGTCTAATTACTGTCTCTGTCTGCAACTCTCGCTATGAAGAGTTTTGACATCTTGAGCCAACAGAATTCTCCACTCCCGAGAGACACAGCAGCGCAGGCCAGGATGGAATTTTCTGAATCTCTGCAGGACGCAGTTTCATTCTATATATGTGAACCTCACTGCATCAGTTTAGTGACTGAGCCTGGCTCTTTCTCTGTCTCACGCAGATAGTCAGGGCGATCGTGTGTCGTCCATGACCTCATTGAAGACTGTTCATTAGCCAGATAAAGATGAAGTACGAGATCTTGATCCTTTAATAAACCCTGCAGCCGTAAGGATCACTCACAGTAAACAGCACAGAGGCTAGTTAGTGATATTTAATTCAGAACCTGAGAACATGATGTCGATATAATGCTGGGCAAGGAACAGGAGAAAAATCCCACGCTCCATTATCACCATCTTATTTGTAAGTTCCTCTGGTCCATAGAACACTTCCTATCTCAGACAGTTTCTCTAATCACTAACAATGCCTACATCTATATAGAATTCTCCAGTGGACCACCTTCCCTCCTTCTGTATGCCCCTACAGCCCTGCATATCCCTGTAAGCTTCTCCTACCAGTAAACCTCTCCATGTCTGTTTATTTAACTTTAATCCTTACAGTCGTTCATATGTGGGTAATCGTCTCCAGTCCCAGATTCCCATTATTTATGATCAAAAAGTCTTCTGTCCCTTTAGCTATCCCTTCCACTCGGGACCTGAAAATACCTCCATGTCTTCGTAACTGTCTCAAGTTCCTACTATCTTCATGATCCGTGTAACCTTCCCCATCATGACAAAAAAAATCTCCTCACCTTATTAACCTCCTCCAGCTGTTATCATCCTCATTGTCTCTGGATGTCATGCACAGTTACCCTGATTCGCATAATTTTGTTTCTACAATGCTACTGATGACAATAAACTCCTCTTGTCTCTAAAACACACTCAATAGCTGGAAATTCTATTGGTCCCTGCTATCCTCCCTATTTATGCAATCTACTACAGTCACTACAAACCTTTCTGCCTTTAACTTCCTCCAGGTACTGTTTATTTCCAGTACGCACATGAGCTCCCATAATCCTTCCTGTGATTTTACCTATATCCCATCCTCTCATACCTCCTCTTCCAATTAATGTTCTCACATTCCTAAAACTCGGCCTTCATCTATCCCCTGTTCCAGGTTCCACAGCCCTGTCCACCTCTGTGAGGCGCTCTCCCGCCACACATACCCCGCCGAGTTGCTACATTCCTCTGTATCATTGAATGGCACCAGTTACCACAATAACAGTGTATGGGGTGAAATCCAGAACAGTGTATTGAGTGAGATGATTAGATGTGATCATATTGAATGTGTGCTTGGCTTGTGTGGTCAAAATGCCGGCACCTTGCCCGCTTTCTCGTGCTTCTCTATAAAGTCCCTATCTCTATCACTCCCTTCAGTCCCACGACCCTCCCTTTCTAACTAACCTCCTCAGTCCTCCCAACTCTCCCGATCTCAATAAACCCCTTCAGTCCTCACGACCCTCTGTACGTCTGTACCCTCTTTCAGTCCCCACATCCCTCCCTATCTGTGTAATCTCCTTCAATACATATATACCTCCCTATCTCCATAACTCCTTCAGTCCCAATGTTACTCCATATTTGTGTAACTTCATTCAATCTCCAAGAAGGTCCCGAAATCTATTACTTTCTTCATCCCCCACGTCCCTCCCTATCTCCATAGCCTCCTTCAGTCGAAATGATTCTTCCTAGCTGTGTAACATCAATCAGTCGCCACGACCTCCCTCTGTCAATAAATCCCTCAGTACCCACGATCTTCCCTATCTCAATAACCTCCTTCAGTGCCCAAAATCCTCCCTATCTGTCTAACCTGCTTCAGTGCTCATGACCCTCCATACCTCCATAAACTCCTTCAGTCTCCACGATCTTCCCTAACACCATACACTCCTTTAGTCCTCACAACTCTTCTAACCAGCATATCCTCCTTCAGTCCCCACAGCCATCCCAATCTGTGAAACGTCTCCATTCCTCACAACATCCCCCATCTGTGTAACCTTTTCCAGTTCCACAACCGCTCTCATCTGTGTATTCACCTATCGTCCCCACATCCTCACTATCTCCTTAATATCCATCAGTCTTCGCACCACTCCCTATCTGTGTAACTTACTCAAGCTCTGAAAGTGCTCCCTGTAACACCCTCCTTCAAATCATAGAAGAAGTTATTTACATCAAGCCAGCTTGAATATCTCCAACCCACCAGACCTTTGTAAATTACTTGAGTAAATAAGCCCTTCCTATCTCTGAAATTTAATATCCTCCGTTGTCGAAAGACCTCTTTATCTTTGTATGCTCGTTCAATCGTTGAAATTAGTCCTTTCTTTGTACTATCATCCTGTACCTTGAAACCTCCTGATTGCTGAAACCTCTTCAGGCACTGCATTTTCTCTACTTCTCTTACTTTCCCCTGCTCTGAGAAATCCCCCTCTCTATATGTTCCCCAATACCTCTGCAGCCCTCTATATCTCTTCATCCCACTGGTCTCCAACCTATCCTTCATCTTCAAACTTTTCCGATCCCTTCAGCACCCTCATTTACTGCAAAAGACTCCAGCCCCAATATTACCTCTCATTTGTCAGGCCTAATCCAGTCCCTACAATGTGTATCAGATTCTGAAGCACACATTCTCTCATCTCCAAGTCGCTACAAGTCTCTCTGTAGTCCATAAATTTCTCCTATACCATAACCATCCGTATCTCTCCAAAGTGTTCAGGACCCATTCAACTTCCAATACCTTCATACACAAACGCCTGTTGCAATTGTTCTGTGCATCTTGCGACTGTGCACAAAACCTTCCCTGTCTGTGTAAACTGTTCTAAACCATCCACTTGCTCCATAAACACCTGCAGCCCTGAAGTCCTCCCTTTCTGTATGACCTCTTTCAGACCTGACAACTTTTCCAGTCTTTGGGTCCCTTACAACCTTCACTATTTGGGAATCCACTCAAGTCCCGGCAGAATCCCTGATCTATAGCACTCACCCCAATCCTTGTGACTCTACAGTTCGTACTGCATTCACTTTTAATATCAGCTCATTCAGTCTCTCTATCCATTTACTTAACTCCATATTCTTCTCCAGCTCTTTCTACATAATCTATGAAGATTCACTTTCCCTTCGACCTTCCCTAACGAAGGTATCTATTCCGTTTTGCATGAAACTACCTGTGTATGTAACTGTCTGTGGTCTGGAAAAGCTGCCGCACTCCACAACCTTCCTGTCTATGTAAGCTCCAAAACATACAAACGTTCTTATACATGTGAACCTCTTCAGTCATTACACCTCTCCATATCTCTGTTAGCTCTTCCAGTCTTGTCATAAAAACACTCCACTCTCTGTGTGCCCCTCTCTGCCAGCCTCTTCCTCCACCCATCCCTATACCTGGAATCTAATCCAACTTGCTCTATCTCTGTAATTTCTTCCAATTCCTCAAACCATTTCTCTCACTAACATTCTTTACTGCTTATAACCATCCATAACTCTGTAACATCCTCGAGTCCCTGAACGCCGCCCTAGCTCTGTAACCTCGATGCATCCCTTAAACTCCACAATTTTGCGACGAGGCAGATGGAATGACAGCATTAACTGAGGTGAATTTATATGAGCGAACAGTCATTACGCAGGTGGGGCTGCAGGTGGCCATGGCTGAGAAGTGAATATTGGAGGCTTATCAGGACTTAAGAATGGTGGGTAAAAAGCCAAAGAACGTCCTGTTTTGTTCTGAAGGAATAAAGCAGTCAGTGAATTAATGAGACAGCCACATCGATACGAAAATCAAAATTCAGTTTCTATTTGGATGGAGCTGAGAAACAGCAAGGGGGAGTAACTGTAAGCAGGAAATCATTTATAAGCACCAGCCAGTGATGGTAATGCAAAAATGGCTACAATCAGGAAATCGCATGCATTTACAACAAAGGCAGTGCAGTAACTTTGTGTGACAGTAGTCTACATCCCCACTACATGACTAGTGGGTATTGGTTCTGCAATGGATGCAGTCCTAGACTACATACGAGATGGATTTCTATAATAGCGTATCAGAAGAGGCATCAAAGAGGTAGCAAGAGCCTCATCTCGATCAAATGGTGTGTAACGAACAATGTCTAATAATCTTATTCTAAAGCAGCTTAATGAGCAGAGAACCATAGTGTTATATCATGTTTCATTGAGTTTCTTTCTGATTAATAAAACATTTATCCTGTTGAGTATTTCCAGCATTCAGTGAGATCATGGCTGATCCGATAATACCCAACTCTACCTTCCTATCTTTCCCAATTAAACCTTGTATCGCTGATGAATTAAATTCTGACAATCTCTGATCCAAATATACTTAATGAACCAGCCTCGACAGCCCTCTGTAGTAAGGAATTCTGCATATTCACCATCCTCCGACTGAAGAAGATCCTGCTCAAATCCATCGTGATTGAGTGAGCCCTCGCTAGGAGTTTATGCCTCCTGGTTACAGGTTCTTGCAAAAGAGAAACCAAAGGAAGAGGCAAAGGTAATTTTTGCAGACGACAAGAAAATCGGTGGAATCGGGTATAATGAATAAGAATATCAAATGTTGCAGAAGTATATTGATCAGCTGAAAAGATGGAAGGAGAAATGGCAAATGGAGTTTACGTTGACATGTACGAAATGACGCAGTTTGTGCGGTATAATGCAAGAAAGTTAGGATACTGACGGCCAATGATATGCAGAGGGATCTTGGGCACATCCATCGTTGCCTGAAAGTGGCAATACAGGTGGGAAAGGTGGGGAAGAAAGCACACAGCCTGTTTGTCTTCATCTGTCGCAGGACTGAGTATACAGCTTTGCATTTCATGTTGAAGAGCATTTGTGAAGGTTTTAAGAACACATTGCCAACATATTGCCTGCATTAGATGTTTTAAGAATCTGTTAGCTATAGCACGAGATTGTAAAAATGTGGATTGTTTTGCAAAATGTCACAGTCTAAGGGATGAAAGAGTCCAAGGGTATAAAATTAGGGGAGGGAAGGACAGTGTGGATCGCTGTAATTTCTTTTCCACTGCATTAGTAACAAATGCAAAGGCACATAAGTTTAAGTGGAAATGGGAAAGTTTAAATGAGATATGCGAAGCAACTATTTTTCACAGAAAGTGTGGAAGTGCGAAGGGAGGTAGTAGAAGCAGACACATGAGCAAATACTTTAAGTGGCATTTAGAGTGGCATGTGAACAGGCGGAGTATATACGGGTATTGATCATGTGCAAGCAGATGGGATTAGTTTAGAATAGCATCATGGACAGCACAGTCATCTTGGGCCGAAGGGTCTGTTGCTATGCTGTACTGTCTTATTTTCCAACTCCGCAGCATCGAAAGTGCCAAAGCCCCTAAGAGTATTGATTGCTTCATTCAATTTCTCTGTTATTCTTCAAAACCCCAATGAGGTCAAGCTCAATCAATCCACCTCTTTAATTGGAAAATACTTCTATTTCCAAAATCAGCTGAGCCGATCTTCGCTGGTGTGCCTCCAATGCAAGTTTCTCTTTCCTTCGGGCAACCGTACTGTTCATAATTGTGGAGATGTGGTCTGATTGTCCCTTTGCATAGTTTTCCATGACCTTCCTATTTTAGACTTCCTATTTTGTAATAAATACCATCATTTGATTTGCCTTCTCTATTACCTGCTGAAACTGTAATGTACCATTTTTTAAAAAAAATATGATAGACAGGATTCCCAATTTTCTTTGCGCAGTCAGTCTGAAACCAACCAGTATTAGCCTGACAGTAGGACACGAACATGCTGCACATACGATAAAGAATATGGTGATAAATAACAACTGAACTTATAGAAACAATGCGAGATGCCTTTTATAAAAGATCATTTGTTTTTGAGCCAATTGGATTTTATTTGTTGGTGTGAACATAAATGGCAGAATATATAAGAGTGGCGGAGGTGTGTGGTGGTCGGAGGATATGGTTTGTTTACATTTTCAGAAACTTTCAATTCAGGCTAATGAATAGTTCGGGAGAGAATAGGGCCTATTAAAGTTCAATGAGATCGTCCACATGTGGAAGCAAAGGAGATGGGTGAGATATGTTTCAAACAAACAAAAATCCCGTCAATATTTTCTGTAGAGAATGACATGTAAACTCGGAAACTTTGAAAAATAAATAGTGATTCCTGGAAAGAATCCACAATGCACAAGGGAAGGTCTTGGAATCTTAAAATGGATAAAGGTGGACCGATCTTCAGGAACTAATCAGATGGATGCCAAGATGCTGTGGGAAGTTAGGCAAGATATTGCGTGGCACTGAACAGAGATACTTGTACTATCGACAGACACGTTGAGATGCTGGAAGACTGAGGGCTGCAGTGAAGAGACAAGAAACAACAGACCAGTAATGGGCAAGTTTTTGAAGGTGATTCGGAGAGAAGGTAGCGACGTATATTTGGAAAGGCAACGGCTGATGAGAGATAGTCAGCATGGCTTTGTGAGCGCAAATTTGCGTTTCAGTCAACTGATTGACATCTTGATGTGGTGGTTAAGAAGTCGATGAAGGCAGAGCGGTAAAGGTGGTCGACATGGACACGAGTAAAGCGTTTGACAAGGTTCGAAGAGATGTTGAACATCTCGTCAAGGCGAAGAAAGAAGCTTACTTTAGGTTGAGGAAGCAATGATCAGACAGTGCTCCAGAGGATTACATAGGTCTGCATGATGGCTCTGTGCTTTGCACTGATGCCTCATAGTTCTCCCCATCTTACCCATCTCCTCTGGTTCGGCACGTGGACGACTTCATTGATCTTTAATAGGCCCTATTCACTCCCGAGTTACTCTTTAGCCATAATTGAAACTTCTCAAAAAGCTTCTGAAAATGATAACTTTCGATTCAATTCCAGGATGGATTCCAGCCTCGAGCGATTGTGCGGAGTTGCACATTCTCTGTGTGTTTGCATGGGTTTCCTCTGGGTGATCCGGTTTCTGACCACAGTCCAAGGAGGTGTAGATTAGTTAAATAAGACATGCTAAATTAACCATAGCGTTCAGAGACGTGTAGGTTGGGGGAATTAGTCAGGGAAAATGTACAGTAAGCGGAGGGTGGGTGTGGTTGGGTGGAATGGGTCTATGTGGAATACACTTTGGAAGGTTGGTGTGGAGTTTTTGGGCCAAATGGCCTGATTCCACACTGTCGGGATTCTATGATGGTAGCATGGAAGGAATTAAAGAATGGATTAAATACACATGAGAAAGCTTTTGTGGGCCAGGTTAAGGAAAACCGTAAGGCATTCTACGTTTTTCTGAGGAACAAGAGGATGGCTAGTGTGAGTGAAGGGCCGATCAGGGATAATGGAGGATACTTCTTTCTGGCGTCAGTGGATGTAGGGGAAGTCGTGAATCAATACTTTGGCTCAGCATTCAGTACTGAAAGGGACGTTGACGTTTATGAGGATAGCGTTAAACCGGTTGGTATATGTGAACAGGTTGACGTTAAGATTAGATTACTTACATACATTTTTTTTAGATTAGATTACTTACAGTGTGGAAACAGGCCCTTAGGCCCAACAAGTCCACACCGACCCGCCGAAGCGCAACCCACCCATACCTCTACATTTACCCCTTACCTAACACTACGTGCAATTTAGCATGGCCAATTCACCTGACCCGCACATCTTTGGACTGTGGGAGGAAACGGAGCACCCGGAGGAAACCCACGCAGACACGGGGAGAACGTGCAAACTCCACACAGTCAGTCGCCTGAGGCGGGAATTGAACCCGGGTCTCAGGCGCTGTGAGACAGCAGTGCTAACCACTGTGCCACCGTGCCGCCCACAGTGCCACCGTGCCGCCCACAAGGAGAATGATTTGAGAAAGATAAGGATCGGTTAGACCCAGGGCCAAGCGATATATACTCAATGTTTCTACGCGTTTGTAACTCGTCCAGAAAGTACAGGGGCATGGGATACATGACATTTGGCTGTCTGGATACAGAATTGACTGGCCCATAGAAGACAGAGGTTGGTAACAGATGGAAAGTATTCAGCCTGTAGCATAGTGACCAGTGGTGTTACACTGCGTTCGGTTCTGGCACTTTTGCTGTCTGTGATTTTGATAAATGACTTGGATGTGGAAGAGTGGGTTACTAAGTTCGGCGATGACACGAGAGTTGGTGGAATAATGGATAGTGTGGAGGGCTATTGTAGGTTACAACACGACATTCGTAGGATGCAGAGCAGGCTTGAGAATTGGCAGGTGGAGTTCACTCTGGCAAAGTGTGAAGTGATTCATTTTGGAAGGTCGACTTTGAATGCAGAATACAGAGTTAAAGACAGGATTCCTGACAGTGTGGAGGAAGAGACGGATCTTGGTGTCTACGTCAATAGGTCTCCCAAACTTGCCACCCAAGTTGATCGGGTTGTTAAAAAGGCGTATCGTGTTTTGGCTTTCATTAGCAGGAAAATTAATTTTATGAGACGTGGGTTTATGCTGCAACTCAATGGTGCCCTGGTTAGATCACACTAGGAATATTTTGTTCAGTTCTGGGTGCCCCCCCCCACCCCATTTAAAGAAGGATGTGGAAGCTTTAGAGTGGGTACAGTGGAGATTTACCAGGATGCTGCCTAGACTGATGGCATTTCTTATCAAACAAGGTTGAGGGATCTAACTCTATTCTCATTGGAGCAAGGAATGGTGAGCGGACACTTGATAGAGGGGAACAAGATAATGAGAGGAACAGATAAATAGTGGATAGTCAGCGACTCTTTTCCCATGGCAGAAATGGCTATCACGAGGGGACATACTTTAAAGGTGATAGGATGCAAGTTAAGGAGGGGCTGGGTAGGGTTCAAAATTTGGTTCCTACACAGAGTGGAAGGTGGGTGGAATGCACTGCCAGTCGTGTCAGTCGATGGAGATGGATTAGAGATATTTAATAGACTCTTGGATTGGCACATGGGTGACAGTAACATGAATAGTATGTCTGTTACTTTGATCTTAGACTATGACAAACGATCGGCATGTCATGAATGGCCAAAGGGCCTTATTCAGCACTGTTCTATGTTCTGTGATCTACATTCCATATGTTAGACTGCGTAATCAGTTCGTATCAATGTAAAGTTATTCAGCATGCAGGAGGAGATAGTGAATACGATATAAATTTGGCTTGAGGGGAGGAGACAGAGGGTGATTGGAGACATTTTAGTTTTCTGTCTGGAGCCATGTGACGGTGCATTCTTATTTATTATTTGGATGAATGACTTGGTTGGAAATATTGGTTCCTAGTAAGTTAGTTTTGATGGTGACTTTGAAATTAGCAAAACAATGGACAACAAAGCAGATTATTTTTGATATAACAGGTTTAGCAGTATCGTGGGTTGAAGAATAGTAGATTGAAAGGTAACAGAGGGCTGAAGATTAGTAGATGGCGTTTAATTAGATAAATGCGAAGTGTTCCATTTTGGTAAAATAAACGAGGGTGGAACTTGCACAGGTAATGTACAAGCCCTGGGGAGTGTTGTCAATCAAAGACCTAGGGAGTCAGGTACACGGTTCTTCTAAAATTGTATCACACGTGCACAGACTTCAGACAACCTTTGGGACACTTACCTTCATTGGTCAGAGCACAGAGAATAGGAGTTGAGATGTCATATTGTGGTTGTACACGATGTTGGTGAGGCCACCATAAAGGTATTGTTGATCAGTGGGAAGAACTCATTTGGTTCACTTATGCCCTTTAGGGAGGGGCATCTGACATTCTTACCCGGTCTTGCCAACATGTGACTCTAGACCCACAGCATTGTGGCTGACTGTGAGATGCCCTCTGATGATTAGCAGTAGGGCAAATAATGTTGTTCCAATTAGTGATTCCACATCCCATTAATGAATAAACAAAAGTACATACTTCCCTCCCTACCTCAGTAAATACCTCCAGCTGCAGAAACTCGCAATGTCTTTATAACATTGTTCAGGCCCTGGCCACTCTCTGTAATGCTCTCAGCACCTCCACCACTTCCAACTCTCACTGGTCCGATTGTGTTATTCAACACTGATAATGATTCCCACTCTCACTGCTCTCGTCCTACTAGGAGATCGTATGAAATCGCTTAAAGACTAATTTCTGAGACATTCTCTCCGTTCAGATTTGTTCGTACTTTTGGGGATCTTCTAATGTTACATAAACCAAATGGGCTTGACTGAGGGGCGGGCGAGATTTCCTTGTTGAGGTTTTATATGTTTCAATGGAGTTTCCTTTTGCTGAATTCCTACAAATGTATCCCACCGTTTATTGCAAACATGCATTTCAGTGCGTTTACCGTGTTTACCTTGGTTAGTTCTCCTCTCAAACTCATGTAATTTGATATTTTTGCTTCTAGTTGTAGATTGTCCTTTTCTGTGATTCAAGTTGAAAATTAATATTCATTTAAACTGCACTTTATCATAATTACCCTGAGGATCTCTCCGTGTGACATTACTCATTCACTCAGCTTCAAAACTCAACGTCGGAATTGAGATAGTTGCACCCGTAGCCAATTGTACAATGTGCTATTCAAAGAAAAACTGACAGGAATATTCTCTGAACTGCTCTTCAAATATCACTCTTGCCAGTATGATTGTTATAGATTATCGGAATATTAATTTTTCCCAAAATTAAAACAATGTCTTTGAAAATTCCAATTAATTCCTGTTTCAAGCATTGATGGGCAACAAAATGCTGCTCGGTGGCCAAAAACTGTTTGCTGCTTGAGTGCCTGGCATTTAGTTGCCAGACATTACATTCATACTCACTCTCCTTCACAATCTGAGGACAAACGCTTTCTGTGTTATGCATTTGTTAACCATTACTGTCAGGGTTAAACATCCCATTCTGTCTGAGTCTCGGTTAGGTTTGTACTGTTCCTAGTTTGTTCACTCTGTAACCGCCTCTCTCTGGTATCATATATCATTTACCTCTCTGCCACAAATCCATCTACATTATGGAAGAGACTTTGCCCATTCCAAAAAAACATAACTTACTTTGTCCCATAATTTCCTGTCACAAACCGATTTGCTGATGTGCAATTTTAGATCAACTCTGTTCCTTCCTACTCCTTTCTGCTTGTCTACAGCCACCTCCCTATGCTGTTCTGATGCTTCATCTTGCCTCTTTCGATTTGGAAACCTCCATTCCTAACAGCATCCTCTCTGTCAGTTCAAAATCCTGTCCTTAAACCTACAAATATGATTGGCCAGGACGCTGATCCCAGCACGGTTTCTGTGGGCCATCCTAATGGACATTTTGTTAAAATCACGTATCGGATGTGGGTGACACTTGTTGTCCAACATTTATAACCCAGACCTAGCTGCCTTTGAACTGAATGGCCTGCGAGGTAATTGCAGAGAACAATTGAGAGGCAAACATTTTGCTGTGGGTATGTCTTGTAGATCACATGAGGATGGCAAATGGGCATCTCTAAAGGACAAATGTTTGGATTTTTTCCATGCATTCACAATGGGCTATATTTATTTGTGAATTGTTAAGTAATATTTTTAAAATTACTGATTTGAAATTCCACCATCCTCAGTATCATGCACGACTGCATTATAGGTAGGATGTGGAAGCTTTGGAAACGGTTCAGAGGGGATTTAAAGCCATGTTGTGTGTTATGGAGGGATGGTCTTATGAGGAAAGGTCGAGGGACTTAAAGCCATTTTCAGTGTAAAGACGAAAGTTGAGAGGTGACTCATTTGAGGCATATAATATTCAGATGATGAGATAGGGTGGAGAGTGTGATCCTTTTTCTTCACATGATGATGGCTAGCTAGAGGGGGCATAACCTTAAAGTGAGTGGTGATAGACTTAGGACAGATGTCAGAGATAGTTACTTTCCTCAGAGTATTAAGTGTGCCTGCAACATTGGTATACTCGTCAACTTTATGTGCATTGAACTAGTAATTGGATAGACAAATGTACGACAAAGGAATAGCTGAGGTTATATAGGCTTCATATTGGTTTCACAGGGCTGTGCAACATCGAGGGCAGAATAGTGTGTACTGTTCCTTAATGTTCTATGTTCGATATTCTAATTCCATCAACAATCTCCTTGTTCCAAGATAGAACTTGAACATGGGGACCGGTTATATCCTTCTCCATAAAAATTTAAAAAATATTAGAAGAATGGTCACAGTTCCCAAAGTGTTCCCCACCGTCACCTCCATTTCAGAAAAGTGGTTCGAGTTTTGCCCCTTTCCGTCTCGGACCCTGTATACTCTGTTTGAGGAAACTTTCCTGAACTTACTTAACATACTTCATCCCAGCTTAGCTCTGAATGCTCGGTCAGTCCTGTCTATGTTCGGAAAATTGAAACCCGTACAATGTTAACCCTATTATTCCTGCAAGTCTCCCCGATCTCGCTGCATACTTTTGGTCAATTCCCATTGACAATTTGCAGGCCTATAGTACAACCGCAATAAGATCACCATCCCCTGCTTTGTTCTTAGTTCAACTCAGAAAGCTTCACTGGATGATTCTTCAGTTGTTTTATTAAAGAATACTGCTATGATACTCGCCTGAATAATTCCACCTGAAACGTCGATTCTCTTGCTCCTCAGATGCATCTAGACTCTGCTGTGTCTTTTCCATAGCCACGCTTTACCAACTGTGAATGCTCCAATATTTGCTATCCGAATTAGGGAAGTCAGTTGTGGGCGGTACAGTGGCACAGTGGTTAGCACTGCTGCCTCACAGCGCCTGGGACCCGGGTTCAATTCCCGACTCAGGCGACTGTCTGTGTGGAGTTTGTACGTTCTCCCCGTGTCTGCGTGGGTTTCCTCCGGGTGCTCCGGTTTCCTCCCACAGTCCAAAGATGTGCGGGCCAGGTGAATTGGCCACGGTAAATTGCCCGTAGTGTTAGGTAAGAGATAAATGTAGGGGTGGGTTGTGCTTCAGCGGGTCGATGTGGACTTGTTGGGCCGAAGGCCTGTTTCCACACTGTAAGTAATCTAATCTAATTGTCTACTAGGTACGTTTCTTTGTCCACACACACGCACGCGCTGTTTATCTTTTATTACCCCACGTTGTCTCAGGCAAATATTCCCCTCAGATCCTGAAACATAACTGGTCTCTCAATGTCTTGCTGATATTAAAATGCCCGATCAGTATTTACAGAGTGTATGCTTCCATTTATAACCGAGAAAAGCATGTTAATGCTCTGATAAATGTCCGGAATCATTCCCATTGCAAGACAGTTGGAATGGTTATACAAAACTGATTTACCAGTTCCAACATTCATTCACTCAGTCACCCTCTCCTGTCCCATCGAGAATGTGCACATTTTAGTCATTATTTTGAATTGTACTGAAAGACGTTGGCTCGAGCTGTTTGTTCAGTGATTATGATTAATGTCAGTCTGCGTGGATAATAAATATGTCGTTGGAGAGTTTGCCTCGTCTATTAATTAAGTTACTCAGTTCAATTCGTAATTCCATAAATTGAGCAGGAGCATTACTGACATCACTTTCAGCGATCAGCAGCTCCAGCGAATGCGCAGGTTGGAGGGAGGAGAGATCAGAACCTGAGAACATCAGACTGGAATATTACAACAATGGACAGGAGTTTATCTTGGAGTCTATACTGGCTTTCTCAGCCTTGGATATCATTACCAGTGCGGATCTATGATGTACTGATGGTTATTCAAGGTGGTTATTATCCCACTCTCGTTATAGTTGGTGTTCCTGGTAAGTCAGTCTGTCTTTTAAACCAGGTTAAGTTGTCTTGCTTATCATATTATTTAAAAATTGGCCAGGTCGGAGTCAACGTGTTCATTTCCAATCAAAAATCCCATTCCTTACAAATTATAACTAATGAATATTTACAAATTATTCACCAATATGCGAGGAGTAATGAGACTGTCCTAAAAATCTAAAATTATTTTAGACCAGATTTACATCCCCGTATCATCTCCACTCACTAATCCTATCCAATAACACCACAATGATATTCTACTCTCCTCCACAGCATCAGTGCAACTTCTGAATAAAACATCATTTGCATCTTGGTTAAGTCTGGATTCACCTGCTCCATGTCCCTTCTAACCAAGTGTCCATTAAAAAGTAATTGCAATTGAGATGTTAACTTGTTCTTTGCAAAGATTTTGTTCGATGGACAGACAGTCACTGACTCATAATCTCGAGGCACAGAATAATAATCCGTTGACATTTTATAACCGAAATAGATGGCATTTAAATTAAACCATTTTTTTTTTTAAAAGCCCATCTGCTTGCCCCATGTCATTTGAGAAGTTAATGTGTCATCTTTCCTGGAGGTCTCCATATGACTGCAAACCCACAACAATGTGTTTTACTCTTTATTCTACTATGGAATAGCTGAACCAGCCAGACAGTTCAAAATAGCATACCATGTTGGTCTGACCAGAACGGCACACATCCGTCAAAGAAGATCAAAAGGAAGGATAGCTCCCTTCCTCGCCTGTTTTCTATATTCCCACAGTTTATTTCCATTCAAACAGGTGGCCATTTTCTGTTTCAAGTGTATTATTTCTGATTGAGTCTTTATCGAGAGTGATGTGCATCCTGAGAGAGACCTCTGGTGCTGGTTTTATTGATGTTGGTGCAAAAATGTTATCAACGTGTACATTCCACCCCAGTCGCACTGCACAGACAAAGAATGACCTTACATGTCACAAGAAAGAATCGGAGATGGCAAAGTAATTAAAAAGAATTACTGTCATCGTCGCTGAGAGTGTTGTTGTTTCAGTTTCACCAGACTAATCCCTGGCATGCTGGTAACCTGAGGAGTGAGTAAAGATTAATCTGTAGGGCTGTGAGGGAATAAGAGGGGGATGGGCAATCACTCATTATGTTCTATGTGGATACCGAGAACGTGATAATTATTTTGGTTTAAATTTTTACTCGGTTTACATGATTCTTGACAGCTTAATTGCCTCTTCGGACGTTCCCTCTACACCATCACACCTCCACTTATCGATTGAAAGAGAGAGAAAGATTCAGGCTTTGAATAAACTATTCCCACATGAAGACAGTGCAGTTGGTCGGTGATCCTGCACTGAAAGTCATGTTAGGCAGTCTTCTAAAAGCAGCCACAATACCTTCATTCTAAAACAGTTAACCATTCCCAGTACTTTCTGACCTGCATGGAGAGCATGTGTCTGTCTTTTCGGAGATGTAAGATGCCTCCTTGAGACTTAGAGCAAAGCATTTGCCTTACTTCCTTCCTCACTGCCAGCACACCACGTTAAAGTATCATGTTTTCCCAAATAATGGAGCCAAGATATACATCGTGTATTTTTTCATGAAGTTGAACGTTCATAAACAGAAATATTCAACAATTGAGAAAGAGACTTTGAGGTTGGTGTTAGCATTGCAACATTTCAGTGTTTATATTGTCAGCAACACATCTGAGACAATCGTATACACTGATAACAACCCACATCCTTTGTGGATAAATTTAAGGATTACAATGCCAGCCTGTTTAGATTGAGCTTGGTGATGCAACCATTCAATTTGACAATTGTGCATGTGGCAGGTCTCGAACACGTGATTGCCAACGCTTTGTCGATATTCAAATGATTGTGGTGTGTGTGCCATGGCCTAAATTCGAATGTGGTTGTGCATGTTTGCATATGTATGGTCAATGTCATGTATACTAATCACTTTTGTTTTGAGGGGTTTTAAACCGAAGTCTTCTTTGGATATACAATAGAAAGTTCTTCTTTTTAAAAGGATAGGTGTCAAGAAGCTAGTCAAATATCTGTTTCTTTTGTCAAGGATACTGTGTGCTTCATTTTTTGTCAGGCGTAGAGGAAAAGCTTTACAAAGAGATTTTTTTTTGTTTATACGTAAACAAGCTTGGTCAGTCCTGGAAGCTGAATTTTGTTGTGAAGTGAGTGCAGTTCAGCAGTGGGCTGTGTAGAGACGGGCTGGTAGAATCTCCCTCGTTCTGCCCTTCTACTGTACACTTTGGCTCATTTTTGTTCCGTTCATAAGGGGCTTTTGCATTGGGACAACTACATATTTTCGGTACAGCCTAATTATATCCAGTTTGGATAGACTGAGTTCTGTCGGTATTCTATATTCTGTTCTTTGTGTTCCATTTTGTAGTTTGTGAGTAACGTTTTTGTGTCTGAATGGCAACCTGGTAGTCAACCTGGCGAACTTACTCCGGGTAATACTCTCTGTGCACTTACTGAAACAAATACTAAAGTTGCAGTTTGAGCTGCCGCTTGAGAATGTTGTGAGTGGTCTGCCCTTGTCCATAGCATTATGCATATGCCTTTGCAGCTCTAGTGTGCGTCTTAGTATATTGTATTGTTTACCAATGTTTCTGTGTATTTCGGTACGTGCATCTCTGTACAACGAAGCATTTGTTGTTTTGTGAGTGAGAGAACTGACGTTGGAACTGACAATGGGTTTAAAGTGAGAATCACCCTTCAATCAGTATTGCTCTGACCCGGTCAGCGAGTGGATGTTTCAAAATCTCCACACGAACTGTCCCAGTTCTCTCCAGATCATTCCAATGTCCTCTCCAAATGCCGGGGGTGGGTAGTGGGGAGAGGGAACGGATATCGGGGACTCCATCACTTGGTTTGGACGTTTCTATCCATTCTTAAGCTGTTTCCCAAGTAATGGCAGAAAGGAACGGCGGGTGTGAGGGTGTGAGTTGGTGAACCTACCATTAGTGCTGGTATAGGGGGAGGGTGTTGGAGGGAGAGAATAGTGAGGAGTTTGGACTCAGTCTGTTCACAGTGTTTCATCCATGCAGTTTTGTTCGTGCAGGAGCATAGCACACTCATCAGAGAGTGTAGGAAGGAAGGCACTGCATTGAATCGCAGTAGAAGTGACAGTGGTAGACCATGCACCTCATTCGGAGATAGACCATGAGCTTTGTTTTGAGGTAGGTGCTTAAAAGATATACAGTGAGAATGAGGGAGATGGGAGAATACAGTGACACTTATCCTGGCGCGAGTTTATTGATGCTTGTCCTGTATTACTGGACATTTCTTAGCATCATGCCATTATTGCGTTGAGCCTCCACGAATATCTTTTCAAAGACTATCAAATAATGACACCACA